>NC_068562.1:6722500-7030000 GCF_022201045.2 Citrus sinensis | reverse complement strand
AATTTACTTGTAGAATTATAAGACTCGTTAGCTTTGGTGAGAGTTAAATTGTGTTTTGGTCTAATTTTGGTTTTATTGCGTAATTGTTGTAAAAGTGTTTTTTTTTTTTTTTTAAGGTGTTGCAAAGGTCTGGCCTGCTAATGGGTAGGTGTTGTTTTCCTGACTTGAATTAATGGGGAAATTATGGCAAAAAAATGATTGCCTTTATGCATTGCGGGTGTTCTCATGGTAGTTTTCATTGCATTCTGGGTTGTATATGGGACATGTGTGGTTGATGTCTACTACGTACTGCATTGTGATGAAATTTTGTGCTGACGATGTTCCTGGCATCATGATGCAGAATACAGAAGCTTCTGCTTCTGATTATGTAGAAGCTGGTTGCCATTTGGTGACATTCTCTTTATTATGGTGTTGTGAACTATTGCCTTCCTTTCTTAGTTTCAGATAAATGACTCTGGTGTTTTTCGTTGGAAACTCAACTTGCGTAGAAGAAGGGCGTGAATCTGTGAATGTGCTGTATCATAATTATTGGAATATGCATGTGATGTATATGAAGCACAAATGTGATGAATGAGAACAATAGCCCACAAAAATGAGATTGAGAAACCTTACTGTGCTGTGAAGATGTTAGTGTATGCTTTCTTATGGATGTTCTGGATGCTTATTAGTTGCTGGTATCTCCGTGAAGTTCGATTGCTACTTTTGTTGGTTAAGTTCTTGTGCAGTAAAGCTTTGATTAAATTGATTACCAACACTACACTCCATTGTATTATGGTTTCTTTGTCACAACTTCAGTCAATCTCCTTGTTATTTACTTGTCTCATCCTTGCTCATATTTGCAGGACAAATGGCGAAATTTGAGTGTTAGTAATGCTCAACAAGGCTCAAAAGACAAAATAAGGGGACCAAAACTCAAAACTACTGTAGTTGCTCCTCTCTCCAACACCCCAAACTCTGCTCCTGCTGCTTCACTTACTCGTAACGTGTCTTCCGGGGCTGTTATGAATGATACTTCCACCAGTGCATTAGATGGGAAGAATGGTCCAAAGTGTGTTTTTCTGTTCCTTCTGCTCAACATTTACATAAATAACATATACGGTATTAAATGTTTGTGGCAAAAGTCTTTTCACTTATATGCTTTGATTGTCCAATGGGAGGAAAAAGAACTAGGGTGGAATAATCTGTTTCAATATATTGTCTATTTGTGTGACTGGTTTTGCTGTTGTCATATTTTAATCAATTTATCATAACCTTTATATATTAAAGAAAGGCACGTAATATTTAGAAATATTCTGACTGATCGGTGGTGTGATTATGATATTTGGTTGAAGGCAATTTTATTGGCACAAATGACAGTATGGGTGCGCCCGACTACTTTTATATTTGTACTCTCTGTCATAAATAACAATTCATGTTATCCATCTTACAAGTTATCTTCCTTTAATGATTATGAATTTGCGGTAAGATGAAAAGTAAAACCTTCTGAGTAATTCTAGTCTTCTAGATATTATATGCATAATAATGTCGTCATTTATAGGTTTTAATACTACTTTTTCATCATTGCTTTTTACTAACTAGTTATTGTTGAAGCCATTCTCCTATGTGTGAGAGCAGTTTTATATGTATGTTCTTGTGATGTCTGTTTCTTGGAATAATTGATGATATTTTTTGTTTATCAGGTACAATGCAATGATATTTGAAGCCATTTCAACCTTAAAAGATGCAAATGGATCCGACATAAGTGCTATTGCCAATTTTATTGAGGTCAGATGGACATCTCTAATTATGTGCAACTTGAAGGAGTTTATTTCTTTTGCAGTTGCAGCATCAGACATTCAGAATATAGGAAATTTTTAGACAGAAAATCCATTTCAGAGAATTTCGATTCTTTAAATGACTCAAGAATAACTGAACTTCCATACTGCAGGAAAGGCAGGAGGCACCACCAAATTTTAGAAGATTATTGAGTTCAAGGTTGAGAAGACTTGTTTCACAAGGCAAACTTGAAAAGGTGAATCATTCTCTGGATGCTTCCTTAAAATTTTTTTTTTTTTGAGAAACATTCTTTTGAGATTTTAGTTCCTTGTGATCTGAGAGAGAGAGACAGAATTTCTGCTTTTATTTTTTTTCCTTTTTCCTATGTAGAGGTGTGGTTTTCTTGTCCTTGGTTCATTCTAAGTGATTAAATTTTGCATTGATAAAAAAAAATGATGCCATTCCACACTCTCAATGTTGACATATTTAAGCATTGTTGAGCCATGTATGTAGATCACAATGTTATCATGGGTTTTCAGGCTGGCATGTAACAACCAACCTAGATGAATTTTGTTTGGACTTGTATCAACTATGTTTGTCTTATACCATTCTTCAACAATATTCAATGTAGGTCCGAAACTGTTACAAGATTAGAAAAGAAACCTCCATCGGAGTGAAAACTCCTACCCCGAAACAAAAGGATGCGAGGTTACGACCACCACGGAATTCTGCATTGATGACATCTCGTGAGATTGTGGAGGAAGCATCAATTACTGCTGCCTATAGAATTGCTGAAGCTGAAAACAAATCATTTTTGGCTGCTGAAGCATTTAAGGAGGCAGAAAGAGTCTCAAAGATGGCAGAAGATACTGATGCAATGTTACAGCTTGTGAAAGAGATCTATGAACGATGTAGTTTTGTTTAGACGTCAATTTCACATTGTCGATTCTCATAGTTTGAAATGTGACCCTGATTGATTCTTTTTCCATGATTTTGGTGTTTCAACTGCAGGTTCACGTGGTGAAATTGTTCTTTTGGCTTGAGCAGTCAAATGTAAGTGGTAGAGAGCCAGTGTATCTGGAGGACATAGTATGTAAATTTGTTGATCCTGTGGAAAACTCTTCACCCTCTTTCATGGCTTCGCCAAATGACTCCAGCTGCATTGGGTAACATGTCCATTTGTGATCAATGAAACATGAGAATGTATGTACAAATTTAATTTCATCTATAAAATACACTGATTTCAGTGCTCAAGAAAAATGCAATGGAGGTCTCAGTGTTGGCAATTTTTCTATAATTTAGTGAACAGAACTTCAGTGTATGCAACTTAAATGTTTCACTTAATGCAGCTTGAACCTCCAGGCGATAAGATACGATGTACTGATTCCTTTGTGGTTTTTAGGCTAATTGTTGACGGGAAGATTTGCTTTATTTCAATTTAAAAAACTGGGTAATTTTTAAAAACCTCCCCTGAGTTTTGGGCTTGTTGCAAGTAGATGGCGAGAATTGATTTATTTGTAAAAAACCTCCTACCGTCAGTTAAGTTTAACATTGACCGTTAGTTGACCGTGCAAAGACAATATTACCCTTAACAATAGTTTATAAACGAAAATAACTAAAAAAAAACCAAAATTATTGGTGCAAAAAGCACAAACCTTATTTTTTGATAATTTTATCCTTGTCAATTCTAAAAATTTACAATATCATAGTTAAAGATTATGACTATTTCATTTTTAAATTTTTAATTCTATCTTTCTTGTAGGAATTTTAAGAAAATATCAATAATTTAAAGAGAATTTTTTAATTTTTTAATTTTAACTTTTTTATAGAAACTTTAAGAAAATATCAATAATTTAAAAAGTGTAAAATAGCTAATAATTTTGATTTTTTTTTAGTTATTTTTGTTCATAAACTATTGTTAAGGGTAATATTGTCTTTGCACGGTCAACTAACGGTCAATGTTAAACTTAACTGACGGTAGAGGGTTTTTTACAAATAAATCAATTCTCGCCATCTACTTGCAACAAGCCCAAACCTCAGGGGAGGTTTTTAAAAATTACCCTAAAAAACTTAATTAACTAAAATTAGCATCCCTTCGACTGAATGTCACATCGTATGCTTTAGTAATTAAGCTCAAACAAAAGTACTTCAATGGTCATTTCAGGTCAGTTTCCAGGAAGCTAACAATTAATTTCGAATTCAGGGATGACTTTAAAAAATTGATTTAATTTTATCTAAAAATAATGTACAAAAGCACTTTACACCCATGAATCATAATCAATGTTCAAACCATTAAACAAACAACCCCCAAGTGATTGGACGCCCGAGAAACTTTCAAACATTACAATGATCATTTGACTCTTATCAGTAAGTGACAAGCTCGATGTTTGATAATGACTATGACTCTATGAGTTCCCATCTTGTAAAGTTCAGAATTTTCATTCGAAAAGTTAGCAGAATAAAATATAAAATCTAAACTCAGCTCCCCACAATTAATGTAATGTAATCATGCAACCAAAATTATAAACAAACTTCATCTATAGTGCCGCTGCCAGTCTCATACCGCAAAAGAAATTTTCGGAACTAGGGCTAGAGGAGCACGAGACCAAGTTCTGAAGGGGGCAATGCATGTCTTAGCCGATAGTTGTAAAGATAATAGTGCAATTTCCCATAGCCTGGTCCAAATTTCAGATCCTTCAAGAAAGTCTCATTTTGCATAAGATCCAATGCATTGAAAACATCAAAGTCCTTCTGTTTGGCCACGATAAGAGCATCATTCACCAATTGAAACAACGGGGTCTTTGTGGAAACATTATAATACAAGTAAGCTGCCTTCAATGTGGAATAGTTCTGATTACCAAGAATTGAAGAGGGAAGGGTGTAAAAACTGCAGAAATCAGTGATTTCATGGGTTACAGGACTTGCAACCAAAAAACTATCCACGACATTCTCCTTTGGAAGAAGCCAATGCTCCACTTCATTTTCATCGAAGTCTGGTGCAATAGCAAACTGGCTCAAGTACTCCCTAAGAAGCCGTGTAACAGCAGGAACATCATGAGGCTCCATCTTTCTGAACCCTGGAGTGACTGTCGACTCCGGTAACTTGTAAAGTTTAATCGTTCGACTCATTGTCATTCTTGCACCCAGTCTAGAAAACCCAACATCAATCAGCTTCTTTGGATTCAAAGATCTATGCCAATACTGGCAAGTTGATACAGGAGTTGGAAGGACCACTCCAGCAGTATAAGCTGCTTGCCAGATATTCTCCAAATGAACCCTCCTGGTCACTTCTTTGATCATGACAGGAGCTAGTCTTTTCGATCTCAGCTTTTTATGAACACACAGGAAATTTACCTCAGCCATTGTGACAACATTATCACGAACCCGGATTCTTGCAGGAACACCAGTGATGAAAGCAACTAGCTTCTTTGAACTTTTGACACGAACACCAATGTGCCAGCTCTTGAAATAACCCGGTGGACGCAGAGCCCAGCGGAGAAACTCCTTTGAATAGTTAAATCTGAACATATTCTCATCATCCTCAACATAGTTGTTAGTGAGTAGAATATAAATCTCAGCACACATCTCCTCAGAGTCAATGTCGCAAGTGACCCATTCGTAGAGGTTCGGAAGATTGTAGGGTTCTTTTTTTACTTCAGATAAGAGTGTTGGGGGTTCAATAGGGCCTTCCGGAAAACTGGTGTCTCCCATATCCTTGAATTGCCCAACAGGTTGTGTTTCCCAAAATTTGTGTCTATGTCCAAGAGCAAGTGACTCTTGGACCTTTTGAGCAAGTAGGTCAAGTGAAATATCACTCCCACAGGGTGGACTTTCATCAGGCTCAAGGTTTTCAGTTCCTTCAGGGGCACCCGAATATCCATTGCTATCAGCCATTTTGAAAAAATCTCAGAGGTCAGTCTGCAAGACTGAAATACCGCAATCTTATTACGACCCAATCGTATGCTTTGAAAGGCAATAAGCAAGAGAAAATAATGTTTTAAGTTTTTTATGTTACAGTATATCAAATACCTAACTCCATTGAGTTTTAAAAAACAGTATTTGGCGCAGACTAAATTAGCCAATACAACATCAATATCAAAATACAGAAAGTAGTATTATACTTGGTTTTATAAAGAACCAAGTACGATATAGAAAAGGCAGCAATTTCAATTATCAGAACGAAATCAAGATTCATGACAACAAAAGGGGATATAAATTTGAGTCCACCAATAAAAGGGACTCACAAAAATGTTGGAAACAAAAACCAATGAAACAGGTACATTATGTTCATATTCAAGTACTATAAATCAACATCAAATCTACAATATACATCAAATTAAGCCCCACGAGCAATAGATCGCTTGAGCCTAAACTACATCATGATGTAAGACTTTCATTTTGTTAAAACCTACCAACCAACAATACTGTCCAATCACTGAAACTGTATCATATATCCATGAACAGCAACAAGAACAAGCAAAAACCAAAACGTATTTGCCTCAAGAGTCATACAATTGCATACAGCAGTGAAAGAACCGATTAAAATCACAAACCCAAAAACCACAAATATCTAGAGACAGAAAAAGTTAAATCCTTTTTACTTTCCTTCTCCTTTTACATACTTTCCCAGCATCCAAACATACAAACACGTTCCAAAAAACAAAAAATTCCTAAAAACTCGGAAACAGCAAACATACATTTCCAAGATCTACACTGTCAAACAATTATCAGAACAGCTAAAGAAACACCAAAACTCCACTTAATCGTGTTTACTGATGTATTTACTTAGTGGGTCTTACAAAGTTTTGATTTTTCGTTGTTTGAAAACAGGGGGAAAAAAGCATCAAACATAAGATCAGAACTCATATTTTTATCTTCTTTTATTCAATTTGCTTTCAAACCGATTAAGCGATATGCTTATATTACCTCGCGATTTAATGCGGAGAAAACTGAAGCAATGATCCAAGCTTTCGCAAAGAGAGAGAGAGAGAGAGAGTTGGGCTTTGGAGAGACCGAAGAAGAGAATAAAGTTAGAACAAAGATTGGAAATCCGAAGTCCCAATGGGTTTTGTAATTTTAATTGTGTAGAAAGGGTATAATCGGAATTTTGATAATAATCACACACTCGTGTGGGTAAAAAATTGGGGTCTAAGGCATCTAGCCGGCGGATCCAATTGAATGGATGGATTCATTCGAATTCAAACAGTTGGGTATAACAATAACACGGTAACATAACACGGTTGCATCATAATTTTCTTTTAAAAAATGATAATTAGCTTGTTTTGAAACAATAATACAAAAGATCACAAAAGGCCATTAAATGAAGATGTTGATCTGCACATTTTTTCAAGAAACAGCTCACAGCCTCACAGCCTTCCTTGAGGAGACAGATATATGGAATTTGGAAAAATAAAACTCCTCATGCACATTGCCTGGATTGTGTATCCTGGTAACTGATATGCCTTTGTCCCATTATTGATGATTAGAATTTAATTTTGTGTTGCTGGAGGAGCAGTTTCCAAACTGTTTCAATTGTGCGCGTGCATGCATGCCTTTCTTCTCAGGTGGGAATATAATGCATTGATGCTCCTCCCTGTATTCATAGTTCATACAGTATAATGCACGCACAACAGAACTCAAGCCAATCTGTAGCTTCTTAGCAAGACTCTCATTGTTCACCAGCAAAGCAACGTGAAAAGTAGCCACATGGAAAACAAGAATTGCTTTTTAACATTACAATCATCACTGAATCCTAACAATATAACTAACAAGTGCAACATTTGAAACGTGCCTAAGAATTTCAGTCCGATAAAGTTCACGAATTTTGTTTGAAAATTTAGCACAATAAAATCTAACATCTAAACTTGGCTTTGCTGCAATTTAACATACTCATACAACCAAAACTATAAGCAAACTTCGTCTAGAGTGCTTCTGTCAGTCTCATACCTCAAAAGAGATTTTCAGCACTCAAAACTACAGGAGTACAAGACCAAGTTCTGAAGCGAGTACTGCCTGTCTTATGCGATAGTTGTAAAGATAATAGTGCAATTTCCCATCACCTGGTCCAAATTTCAGTTCCTTCAAGAAAGATTCATTTTGCATAACATCCAACGCATTGAAAACATCAAAGTCCTTCTGCTTCGCCACGATAAGAGCATCATTCATCAATTGAAGCAAAGGAGTCTTTGTGGAAACATTATAATATGAGTAGGCTGCCTTCAAAGTGGAATAGTTTGGGTTGCCAAGAATTGAGGAGGGAAGGGTATAAAAGCTGCAGAAATCAGTGATCTCATGGGTTTCAGGACTTGCAACCAGAAAACTATCCACGACATTCTCCTTTGGAAGAAGCCAATGCTCCACATCATTTTCATCAAAGTCTGGTGCAATAGCAAACTGGCTCAAGTACTCCCTAAGAAGCCGTGTAACAGCAGGAACGTCATGAGGCTCCATCTTTCTGAACCCTGGAGTAACTGTCGACTCTGGTAACTTGTAAAGTTTAATCGTTCGACTCATTGTCATTCTTGCACCCAGTCTAGAAAACCCAACATCAATCAGCTTCTTTGGATTCAAAGATCTATGCCAATACTGGCAAGTTGATACAGGAGTCGGAAGGACCACTCCAGCAGTATAAGCTGCTTGCCAGATATTCTCCAAATGAACCCTCCTGGTCACTTCTTTGATCATGACAGGAGCTAGTCTTTTCGATCTCAGCTTTTTATGAACACACAGGAAATTTACCTCAGCCATTGTGACAACATTATCACGAACCCGGATTCTTGCAGGAACACCAGTGATGAAAGCAACTAGCTTCTTTGAACTTTTGACACGAACACCAATGTGCCAGCTCTTGAAATAACCCGGTGGACGCAGAGCCCAGCGAAGAAACTCCTTTGAATAGTTAAATCTGAACATATTCTCATCATCCTCAACATAATTGTTAGTGAGAAGATTATAAACCTCAGCACACATCTCCTCAGAGTCAATGTCGCAAGTGACCCATTCGTAGAGGTTCGGAAGATTGTAGGGTTCTTGTTTGACTTCAGATATGGGTGTCGGGGGTTCAATAGGTCCTTCGGGCAAACTGGTGTCTCCTATATCCTTGAATTGCCCAACAGGTTGTGTTTCCCAAAATTTGTGTCTATTTCCAAGAGCAAGTGACTCTTGAACCTTTTGAGCAAGTAGATCAAGTGAAACGTCACTCTCAGAGGGTGCATTTTCATTGGGCATGAGATTTTGAGTTTCTTCAGGTACACCGGTAGATCCGTTTCTATCAGCCATTTCGAAAGAATCTCAGAGGTCAGTCTGCAAGACAACAACTAGTCAAAATCTCACCTGAAAACAGAAAAAATGCAATCTCATTGAAACTTCATCATTTAAAAGGCAGCAAAGAAGAGAAACTGAATGTTGGATGTTCTAAAACCTTGAATACCTCCATTTCAGAGAATATACTAAAACTACATTTGGATCAACTTTGATTAAGGCTTTTTAAAATCAAAATCAAAATGATTTTCTAAAAAACTAAGAACAACATAGGAAAAAGCAGTTATCAATGACTGACGCTAAATCATTACAACAGACCTGGTGGTAACTTTAAGTAAACCAATAACTAGGGACCTAAAAATAGTCCATTTGTGTTTTGATAAAAAGAAGTTGGAAACAAAACCCAATGAGACCAGCAACCTACAATCATATTCAAGTTCTAAAAACCGACATTAAATTTAAAACATATGAAATTAATCCCCGCCAGCAATAGAACGCTTCAGTCCAAACTATATCACATCCCCAAAGTAAGAATTTCTTTTTGTTAGTCTCCGAAAAAGCAAGCAACCAAAAATACTATCCAATTGCTGGACTCTTTAGCATCTAGTTTGTACAGCAACATAAACAAGATGCACCAGAACAGATTCACCACGATATCAAACAATTGGAGCAATGAATGAACCAATCAACATACCAACCATAAAGCCACAACATCTAGAGACAAAAGATTGAACCCATCCACTTCCTTTCTCTTCTCTTTTCACATACTTTCGCAGTATCCAAACCTACAACAAACACAATGCAAAAAACAACCCCCCCCCCCCCCCAAAAAAAAATCTCCAAAAACCCAGATACATAAAAACGCATATTTTCAAGATCTACACAGTCAAACAATTATCAAAAAACTAAAGAACTCCACTCAATCGCTTGTACAGATATATTTACATACTGGATCATGGCAAAGTTTTGATTTTTCTTTGCTTCAAAACAAAAAATAATAATAAAATAAAAGGCAACAAACACGAGATCAAAGCTCCTTTTTTAACTTCGCTTTAAAATCCATCAAACAAACACGTTTAAAGTATTACCTCGAGATTTAGGGCTGAGAAAACACAAACAAAAATCCAAGCCTTGGCAGAGACAGAGAGTGAAGCTGGGCCTCTTACGGCGAAGAGATCGAAGAAGAGAATAAAAAGGAGTTGATGGGTATTATTGGAAACAGACAACACAAAGAGTGGAAATTCCGATGGTTTTATTATTGTTTTTTTGGTAATTTCAGTGTTACACAAGGGTATAAGTGACAATTTGTTAATAATTATATGTGAGATTATTGATGAGATAAAGTGACCGACCGCCGGTTAACCGCTTAAAAAGGAATTTAATTAAGAAAAGTAAAAATGTGTGAATAGAAATAAACTCTACCTTAAATTATTTACCCACACTTCCAATTCCAAAATTTTCACTATTTAAGATTTTACTTTGATCCAAAAAATAAACATCATCTCAAAAAAGTGTCAATTTCATGACTCTTTAACAATTAAATTTTGATTTATTATTGCAGCCAATAATGTGATTAGAAACAAGACTTTTAGTTTCCCGAAACTTTATTTTTCTAATTCTATATTACATAGGGGTGGGCATTTGGTTCGGTTCAATCCGAACCGAACTGAACCGAACCGTATTATGACAATTTAGTTCGGTTTTGTTCGGAGCAAAAAACCAAATGGTTTAAAAATTCTGCACCATTTGGTTTTTTTTTTTGTTCGGTTCAAAACCGAACTAAATTACCGAACCAAATGGTTCGAGAAAAAATTAAAATTAAAATTAAAAAAATAGTTCATAATTTATCTTTTTTTTATTTTTGTTTGTTAATTAATACATGATATTATATATATCATAGTATACACTTTATTTTATTGTTTAACTTTATTGTTTTAATTTATTATTGTTAGATTTTATTATATTGGTTATTATTTATGGATTTCTAGATTGTTTTTGGAATTTATTATGTTAATTTACTATTGTTAGATTTTATTTATGTTGTTTATTGTTTGCTAATTTATAGACTCAAGATTATTATTGTATTAATAATGTATTATTATATTATATTTTTTTTACTGAATAATGAATATATAGGATAAAACTAAATTATAGAACCAAATTGAACTGAACCAAATGCATTTGGTTCATAAATTCATGAACCATTTGGTTTCAGTTTGGTTCATAAATTCATGAGACTGAACCAAACCAAACTAAATAGTGTCCACCCTTAATATTACATAGTATATAGCATGACAACAAATAGTTAGACATTCCATAATCACTAGCATAAACAAATTAATACATCATCAACTTCTTTGTACATTGTAAATTAGTTAAATAAGTAAAAGTCTAAACACAAATTAATAAAATACCAAAGAAAATCTACAATGAATAATATACAAATATTTGATACATTAAAATATGTACAAAGATTTCCACTTCCAAAATAAAATATGTGTTTTGTTTAGTATGCCATTTATAAGTTTATTTAATCATTTAACTAGGAGAGATGGACTTGTCAATATATGGAAATTTTATTTTTTTTTAATGTGCTTAGAAAATGTTTTCATTATCTTATAAAATTTCATCTTTTATATTTTTCGTGCTATACATTACTTGATCTTTTCGTTAAAGCACTATTTACAAAATAAGAAAAAAAAATGTCTTGAAAGCTGTTGTAAGTTCTGTAACAAAGGGAATGAAACTAAAAACATATCAAAATAAATGTTGTTAAATTTACTATTTCTTATACATTTTAAATCAAACTAGAGAATTAAAGTCCAAACACCCCAATGGAAATTGAACTAGATACGATGATTTTGTATTAGAAATTGAACTTTAAATGATGTATCATTATTAACATAATATAACAAATAGGAACAAGAAAATTAAGGTAGATCATCATCATCATCATCATTATCTCTATTTCTAATCCTATGTTTCCTCCTTATTCCTTTTTTTGGAAGAAATGACAATGCATGAGTCAAATTAGGTTGGATTAATAATATGGGGGGGAAAAAAAACTGAAGTCATATTTCACATAAGGTAAGTGACTTTTCCTCATCGTCCACAAAGAAAGTGCAACTACAAGTAGGAATTGAATCCTTCATTTTTCAAAATATCATGAAAAGATATATTGATATCATAATAAAATTTTCTATTGCAACTATACCTAAATAATTTTATTTTAACGTAAAGATGCATAATAAACTGCATGTATTTATATATATTTAAAAACAAAAAATTCTTATCCTCACACACAAGTACACACGATTATTCCACTATACTAATGAGTGGTTCCAAAATTTATTTTGACCACAACATTTTTTTAGTGTATTTAAAAAAAAAAAAAGAAAGAAAGATAAAACGACCCCAATACTTTGATGATTCTGTCGATGAGCAATATGCTTTAATGTGTTATGCTTAATACATTTTCTTTCACTCTCCATATGAAAAAGAGTTTGTACCAAAGAGGGTCTAAATGAAAGAAAATAGAAACCACAGGGACACAAACGGAAATTATAACAAAAGGGGAACAGAAAAAAAGGGTTTCGAGTGGTAACATGAACAGAACTCAACACACGCACACACAAGTGTTGGAGGCCCCGTATAATATATAAGTGCTGCAAAGACCAAACTTTAGTCCCTTCCCTTTTAACTCCACGGCGCAGATCCGAGGAGTTTGGTAACCCTAGCAACTATTTTCTCTTAAATCAATCTTCTCCTTCTCTTTGAAGAAAAAAGAAAACCAACTCTTTCTCTCGATTTTAATCACCATCATCAAAGCTTTGCAGGTCACTCTTTTTTTCTTCGATTTATTTGCTGTTTTATATTGTTTGATAATTTGTCAAAGATTGATGCTTTACCTTTTTTTTTCAGATGTTTATGTATGTCGGTCTGTGTGAAAGTTGTTTTTTTGAGGGAAATATTTATGGGTTTGGTGGATTTTTGTCTTTGGGGGGTTGATTTGACGTTGGCGTAGGGTTTTGTATGTTTTCGGATCTGGGTTTGTTTTGATTGTGTCTATACGCCTTGATGATCTGGAGATTGATTTGATTTGCTGATTCTTTGTATCAGATGGAGCATGAGACTCATGTTTTCTTCTTATGACTTTTCTTTATTACTGTTCTATCAGAAACTAATCTAGGAGTGAAGTAAGATTTTTTAGATGCTAAGTAGATTTAGAATTTTATGAGGTCTAAAACTGTTTGTGACTAGTTTTGTCAGAAGAGTGATTTTTATATATTTGGCCGAATGCAAGTTACCTGTTCAAAAATTGTGATGCACCAAGTGCTTGTTTTCTTCTCTTTTATGCGTTTTTTACCATAATTTTGTCTTGATGATACTGCAATGATCATTCTGTTATATGGCTACTCTTAATGGCTCTGTTTGTAATTAACTTATTGAGACACTAAAATATAGTGGATTCTATCAGAAAAATCTTTCCCTACAAGTTGGAATGTGCTGGATCATTGTTATTTGGCATTCACTCATTTATATCTATTAGTTGCACTCTCCTGTTTCCTTTGATTTTGGTAATTCAGAGAAACAATGATTTAAGTAATGAATGTAGTTTTATTTTGAGAGCTATTTGCTGGTCTTAAGTTCTTTAATTCTTGCTGAACTTTGGGGGAGTGGGGAAAGCACTGTCTGGTGATCATATCAGATGGCTGGCTGCCTGTTAGCAGATCTTCTCCAAACACTAATACAGAAGATAATGCTTGTAGTCCTCTTTGTTTGGTTTGCAAGTTTGGCTCTTCTGTTACATTGTCTTCCAGTAAGAAGTGATTTTATCTGGTTGACTGAGTGATATAGATATCCTTCCTGCCTTGGAATGAGTTGACTTGCGCAATATCACAATTCATGACTTGTGATTTGAGTATTTTATTCAGACTTTTGTCAGATATCTTTTATTTCTTCACGTGCACTGGTTTGTACGTTTGTCTTATTTTCACTTTTCATCTAATTTGCTTAAGGTTTTCTATGTTCAGATATGGCTGGTTTGGCACCCGAAGGATCTCAATTTGATGCTCGTCAGTATGACACCAAGATGAATGAACTGTAAGATTATTTTTTATTGTCATTTCTGTTAATCTTCAGCAAGAAGTGGCTCTTAGTATAAAATAAAACACCTTGATCTCAGGATTTACATCTGTCTCAATTATTTTATTGATGCAGGCTCTCTACTGATGGGCAAGATTTCTTCACTTCTTATGATGAAGTTTATGACAGTTTTGATGCAATGGGACTGCAGGAAAACCTTTTGAGGGGAATCTATGCCTATGGTATTTAAAGAAGGGCTTTACTACTAAAACATCTTTGCCCTATTCTTTTTTCCTTTGTTCACCTTTGTTTTACACCCTTTGTTACGTTGCACCATCTTATGTGTATAATGGTCTTGTTTAAGTGTTTTTCGTCTTGCAAGTGTACTTTTTAATGTCATTGCAAATTACCTTGTGTTCCTATTCTTCTGTTTTACCTATTGGGAAGATGGAATGGTTAATGTGTCCTTATTTTATTTGCAGGGTTTGAGAAGCCCTCTGCTATTCAGCAAAGGGGAATTGTTCCCTTCTGCAAGGGACTTGACGTCATTCAGCAGGCTCAGTCTGGAACTGGGAAAACAGCAACTTTCTGCTCTGGAATTTTGCAGCAACTTGATTATGGTCTTGTCCAATGTCAGGCCCTGGTATTGGCACCCACTAGGGAACTAGCTCAACAGATTGAGAAAGTAATGAGGGCACTTGGTGATTATCTTGGTGTTAAGGTTCATGCTTGTGTCGGTGGGACAAGTGTTCGCGAGGATCAGCGCATTCTTCAAGCTGGTGTTCATGTTGTTGTTGGCACTCCTGGTCGTGTGTTTGACATGCTGCGCCGACAGTCTTTACGCCCTGATTACATTAAGATGTTTGTACTGGATGAGGCTGATGAAATGCTTTCCCGTGGTTTTAAGGATCAGGTTTGTTATTGTATATATATTGATTGCACTTCTTTGCTTGGTTACCGTGTCTTGATAGTTCCCATGGAGTTCTTTTATGCGATTTACTAATTACTGTTTTCTGGTTGTCAGATCTATGATATTTTCCAGCTGCTTCCAGCTAAAGTTCAGGTGGGGGTTTTCTCTGCTACAATGCCTCCTGAGGCCTTGGAGATTACAAGGAAGTTTATGAACAAGCCTGTGAGAATCTTGGTTAAACGTGATGAACTCACCCTTGAGGGTATCAAGCAATTTTATGTCAATGTTGAGAAGGAAGAATGGAAGCTTGAAACACTCTGTGATCTTTATGAGACTCTGGCCATAACCCAGAGTGTCATCTTTGTGAACACTCGGCGAAAGGTCGACTGGCTTACGGACAAGATGCGAAGCCGTGACCATACAGTCTCTGCCACTCATGGGGACATGGATCAGAACACCCGAGATATCATTATGCGTGAATTTCGCTCTGGTTCTTCTCGTGTTCTCATCACCACTGATCTGTTGGCTCGTGGTATTGATGTGCAGCAAGTTTCACTTGTCATAAATTATGATCTGCCGACTCAACCAGAAAACTACCTTCACCGTATTGGACGAAGTGGTCGATTTGGAAGAAAGGGTGTTGCCATTAATTTTGTGACAAGGGATGATGAGAGAATGCTTTTTGATATTCAAAAGTTCTATAACGTGGTCATTGAGGAGCTGCCTTCAAACGTTGCTGACCTTCTTTGAGGAGGTTCTGTTTTTGTAAGTTTGTCGAGGCAAGAAGGGGTTTCCTGATTTTGCAAGTACTGTTTAATGTGGTGGTTCTTTTCTCCCCTTTTTTTTTTTTTTTGGTTTCTTCTTCCTTTCCGTCTAGTGTCTTAAATTAATGTTGTTCTCAAACATATCCGACCATTTAATCATATGGGTCATGCACATTTGCAAGCTGCACTGTGGTGGGTTTATAATTATTGAAATTTTTGTTGCTGTTAGGTCTTTGTATTTTATGTCCTTTTGTTATCAATTTTATTTCTATTATAATTGTTTAGCAGAAGCCGGTTATTAGATTTATACTTGGTGTGTCTGGGGAAATGATTTGGGTGGTGTTTTAATATTCTTTGCATTGTTTTTGTTTGGCAAAATGTTTTTTTCCCAATTTTTGTTGAGCAAGATTGAATCCTGAATTTTCTTTTTGAGAAATACAGAATCTGATTTAATACGCACGTTTACAAGAGGTTCTAATGTTATATTATCTTGACGCCTGAAATAATTTTTTGTTTACTCGTGCTTGGAATTTTGAAACATGGCATGATGAGTCTTCAGGCCCCTTTTTGGAGCAGCCACAGCACGAGCAGCAAGAGAGTACAAGACTGGCCAAAATGAAAAGGACCCTTCAAGACGACGGATGTTTACATTTGAAATTATTGAAGTTTTATTGTAGAATTTATTGGCCGTCTTCAAAGTGATCACGTCATGTTTCCATGTTTTGAAAGAAGTAGTCCAATCTTGCGCACAGCGCACTGATGATACTTATCAGAATAATGCCATATTTTCAACTCTGTTGGGGTCCATAGTTGTCAAATCTAATAATTTGGAGTCGTCTCGTCTCGTCTCATCTCATGGGCTGGGACCATGGTTTAACCAATCACCATTGAATGTTGATTCCCGCTGGTCAAAATTCTATTACCACAGAAGATGACCAGCTGATGAGCCTTTCAAGAGAATGACTCTCACGAGTTTCTCGCAAACTCACTTTTAAATGGACTGATTGATGCTTTTAAGTAAGGTTTAGAAGTCTTTGATTGCCAATAACACAGCAAAGACGTAATTTTAAATCTTAAAAAACACTCTTTTGTACCATATAATATTGGACAACAAATTAGGTCATGCTTGATGTTAAGGCCTTTTGATCAATCAATTTTAACGCATGCATACCAAGTTAGCCTGCCACAGAACTACCCGGTCCACCTGGCAAAGCTCATTTAAGATGAGGCAAAACTAGTAGCTGCATCAGCCTCGTGGAAACTGGATTGTGTGAATCAAAGTTGAAAATGTCAAAACTCCTTAAATTCCACCAAAGAAAAAGTACCCATCTTGTATGAATAGTTAAAAAGGCTCAAGACACCCATCTTGTGATGCTCCCAACAAATCTTAAATATTGCAAGCAAAAGTTCACAACACACCACCACCACCACCACCGCCACCTTTACTAAGTGATTTCAAATCTCCATTTTTCTCCTCTATTTTCTCACTCATTCTTGAATCTCTTTCTTTTCTTTTCTTTTCTTGGATTCAAATGGAGAATTATAGATCCAAATCATGCAAAATTGATAGCTTTTATGATGGCAAGGCAACAGCGCCGACAAGCATGCAGGATTTGCGATGTTTCAGTGCAAATTATGCCACCCCAACACAGCCAAACGATCAACAGCTAGGAAAGAAGAGTAAGTCGAAGAAAAGCAAAAGCACTTTTGGGTCAGTATCAAAGAGCTGGAGCTTCAATGATCCTGAGCTGCAGAGGAAAAAGAGAGTTGCCAGTTACAAAGTCTACACCGTTGAAGGCAAAATGAAAGGGTCTCTGAGGAAAAGCTTAAAGTGGGTCAAGAACACATACACTCAAATTGTCCATGGATGGCAATGATCAAATGGTGAAATGGGTATCTCTTTCGTTTTTTCTTCCACTTTTTCTGATCTCAGTTTCACATAAAAGTTACATGTGTCTGAGTTATGTTACAATATTATAACTTTATTTTTTTATTTTTCGTCTTTATGTTCTTTGGGATCTGAAGAGTCAAATGTATGCAGCTTAGACTTGGATTTAGCATATTCTGTGCCTCAATTATATAAAGCCAGAGTGTTCAAGATCTATGATAGTTATGGCGTAACTTCTTCTGCCACTGCATGTTCTGATATCCTACAGAAGAAAGTGTTGATAGATTTGTGCTTGATCCAAGTTCTGCTCATGCAAGAACACGTCTTTTGTATTTTTGGTGTGATATGAGCTTAAAGAAATTTTCACTCAAAATCTCACAGCAGGACTATTTTGACTTTGCAACTATTTATAATTTTATATAGGGTATTGGGGAATTGAATAAGTTGGCTGTGAAAATTATTGATTGGGATTGCAGCAAAAATTTTTGTAGAATCAGTTTATGAGTTATGACGCTTGAAGAATAATTTAACAAATTTTTAATTGGACTAAAACTGTCAAACGAAGACTTTTTGGTTGGTCAAAGAAATTTTGTAGAATCAGTCTGTGTCATATGTACTGTACATATGACAGAACATGGCACATATACATTGATGGATTCAGATTTCTTCCAAGTTCCATCCAATGTTCACCAAGAAAGCCAAATGTATGTTGTCCACGACAACACAAGAAAGCTGCCTATACCTGATGCTTCAGTCTTCTTGCATGGATATAATCCCAAGTAAAATAGTGCAAAAATAAAAACAAAAACCTCCTTCATTCTGATAAGAACTGGGATCCAAATCATAAATCTCTTGCACTGCCTGGGAGAGAATTCAAAATTCGAAGCATTAGTTCTTGTAACAAGCAAACGCTGCGGAAAACTTTGTCAATACAGAATCACTTTCTGAAATCAGTTTGCTACCAGGCCTTTGGCAGTGTTACCGGGAAGGTAAATCGATTTCAAAAGCTCAACTAGACGGTCGAGGTTTTGATACGGTACCAAGATTTGAGTTTTGACAAATAACGTACAAGTTATGAGCCTAGGTTCAAAACTTTAGGATCTTCTGTGCACCAAACTTTAAATAAAACGTACAAGTTTTTCATCCCCCGGTGTGAGAAATGAGATTCTCGTATCTGTACTAACATCCACAACAAGCATAACACAGCTTCTATAGTAACCAAACCCCATGCAAGATTGACAGGAAGCCCGGGTTAAGCTTTCTTTCAAGAAATAGAAACTATGCAGAGAACATCAATTCAAGTTTCTAGAGACTCAGAGATTTTGTCTGCAAAAATAAGTAGTTATAGCACAACAAAAGAGAGATGCTTACAAATAGAAGGTCTGGCCTTTCTTGTTATGATGATTGATCATGACAATTGCCTAGTCAAAATTTTACAAGTCACTATATGGTCTTCAGCTACAAACACAGTTGCAATTGACATACAGGACGCGGAACTTTTGACACTAGTAGTAGTGACAGTGTCATTTAACTCAAACTGTAAACTTGGTAGCAGCCTTAATTAAACCTAGGTATTTAGACAAAAGCATTTGACCTAGGTGGTTTTCTTTGATTACCTCTTCTTTATTGAGTACTTACAGTGCTAATTTCCATCTTGCACTTTGCACTATGACTCCCTAAAACACATTCCACAAACAACACGATGCTCCACTCCATAGGAGTGATAAAGTGTAGCGTTACAGAATTTACAGTGGAAGAGATTTGGAATCTGCTAATGGTGTACCCTTTCATTGTTATTGAAATGCAGGCTCTCGATGCCTCTAAGAGTGGACTCAAAGTTCTTGATGTTTGATGTGCTCCTGCCAGAAGTTGTATGCCGGTTTTCTGATGATACAACAGGTGAACTTCTTTGCCCACTAGAAATCTTTTGAAATGCTCCTGGGCTTGCATCTGTGGTGCGAGGACGGGAGGGATCAGTGTCACTCCCAACCACAGCTGCTTCACGACTGTTAGGTACAGCAACTCGCCTTGATGATCCACTTGATCGCAATAGGTTATAACTAGACATCTGCACAAGTCCAAGAATGAGAATAGTCCAATTCAGAGAGGAGAACAACGAGATGAAAATAAAGGACGGGAAAAAAAAGTCTAATATGAGCAGCAGCACCCGGGTTGATTTGCATGAGTTTGAATTCAGAAAGACACATTCACATTCACCAATTATCCAGACAAAGTTGGGAAAACACTATAACAGGTTCAGGAGGCATGACATGCATTTAGGTTAAAGCTAGAATCCCAATTCTCGCATGGAAACAGACCAAGTAAGAACATAACAAGGAAGTCCTATCATCAAAAGTACTAACCATGGCATCTTTAGAAAATGCTGGATCATTTGCCATTGGACTCTTTTGTTTGGACAAGTTTGCAGAATTTCCAAGTGGTCCAGAATTCCTCCTGCGAGAGGGATCTGCTGATGACCAACCAGTATGTCTACCTTCTTCAGCACCTGCAGTAGAAATTCACGCAACATTATACACAAAGTCGTAACACATTTACAATACAGTTTAGAAGGGAAGATCCTGGAATAAAACAAAAGCAGGAAGAAGAAAGAAGCATAACTAACCCGATTGCCTATCAACATTAGCAGCAGCAGGAGGCATGCCACTATTTGGTCCAGCTCCAGGACCCTATATAAGAAAATTAAAATATATAAACAATCATTGATTTTCTACAGGGCTGGAAGTGCAAGCAAATATAGATAACTATGATATTTCAACTTACAATTGCACGGGCAGGAGTAGAAACTTGTGACTGCTGATACTTCAAAATTGTCCAATCAAACACATAATCAAACTGGAAACCTGAAGCGAGAAGGTAAACATACAAATTGAAAATGTGATACAGTTGATTCATTAAAGACAAATTTGAAATTCCTTGTAGAACCAACTCTCATAATTCTCAGGCTAGTATACAATCTTAAAACAACCTAACAAATGGCAAAGTTCAAACCTTCACGTATAAAAAGGTCACGGAAGAGTCTTTTCAAATAAGCATAATCTGGTTTATCATCAAATCGCAGTGACCGGCAGTAATGAAAATAGGATGCAAATTCTGTAGGATAACCTCGACATAAGGCCTGACAAGCAGTGATATACCAATGAGTTTTGAAAGCTGAAAACAGAACATTAGAATGAACATAGTATTTCATTCTAAGACATGGGATTACCTCAATTGAAGTTGACACTTTCTTTTCACTGATCTTCTCATACTTCTGCTTCTTAGTTCCTGCTTTCAATCCTTGCCATGGAAGACTACAGAGACATAGGTTCAAAACCAAAAAAATACCAAGCAACTACAAAATTAATCTGAGAACACAAAGGTCAGCAGGAGTATTGACCTTCCTCTTAAAAAATACATAAGAACATATCCAAGCGATTCCAAATCGTCCCTGCGGCTTTGTTCTGTGAAGAAAAAGATTTGACAATCAGTTGCCAGATGCAAACATAAGGTAAAAAAGAAAATAACCAAGAAATAGACATACCAATGCCAAGGTGAGTATTCATGCTCGCATATCTTGCGGTTCCAGTCAAATTCTTATTCTCTCTGCAGCATACAAATCATGTCTCCGTTCAGTAAGTAACAGTTTCTTGAAAGGAATCTGAACTTTTAATGCAGCTTTAACACAATAAAGGGTGCCCCTTCAACCATTAAAACTGCAAGAATTCATCTGCTGAAATAGTGGGTAAAAAAGACTAACCTATAAGGTATATGCTGATGTGTTGCAGTGTCTCTATACCTCTTAGCCAAGCCAAAGTCAATGATATAGACCTGTTTCCATGAAAACATCCATAGAAACAAATCAAAATAGAAGACAAAAACAAAGATCGCAATAAAACGGAGTTTCGTATCACTCAAGACCTGATTTGCACGCCTCCCTAAACCCATTAGGAAGTTATCTGGCTTGATATCCCGATGTAGAAATGACTTAGAATGAACAAATTCGACTCTATTGATCTGAAAGAACAAGATAGTTGTCAGAATATAACCAAATGCAAAGAAAAAAATATAGCAAAAACACGCATAAACCGAACAAATAGTACCATCTGATCTGCGAGCATAAGGACAGTCTTCAGTGACAGTTTCCTACTGCAGAAGTTAAATAAATCTTCAAGGCTAGGCCCCAACAAATCTATTACGAGGACATTATAGTCACCTTCAACACCAAACCATCTCAGATTTGGAATTCCAGCTGCCATTGATGGCAACAGTAGGTAACAAGCAGTGAAATCAAGCTAATCAGTACACGATGCAACTTTAAAAAGAAAATGAAAGTAAATGTAACAAGGACAAAAGGAAAGGTAACTACTTCCGCCTTGTAATATTTTATACAACTTCGCTTCATACTGCAGCTGAGGGTGCTTTGTTTTAACATTCTCCTATGAAAGAAAATACTATCAGACTTAATGAATTTGGGAACAAGCAATATCATCAAGAAGGAAAAATACTAGAACAGAAAGAAAACTAATACAGTTAAATCGGATAACAAAACAAAGAAGAAAAGATAGTGAAAATTTTATTTATCAACAATGAAGTTCTGCAAGCACAAACTGCCTTCAACATTTGAACCCAAAATCATTGAAGTCACTGTTAGGACATGGTAGGTGAATCCCTCAACTAAATCTCATAAGATACATAACAGATTATTGTTGACAAGTGTGACTACCACGCTGGCTTAACTTTACACAAAACCTGGATTAATCTTGCATCAATTTTAACTTAAGAAAACTCCAAAATAAGCAAAGGTCATTGGCAGAACTAAAAAAACCCCTTTTTCCGCCCTCAAAGGATTGCGGTAACAAATTAAAGCAAGCTTAAATTTCATTCTCAATCTCTTAAAGCAAGCTTAAATTTTCCTAATACATAATCATTCATCAACTCACTCTCACTCACTCACTATCGCATTCTTCGTCCATCATTCAACAAAAAAAAAAAAACAATATTTACCCTCAAAACCCAAACAACAACAAAATTAATAACTACTAGCAAACTAACATAACAAAAAAAAAGGTCAATTTTTAGCTGATATTCAAGCAAACAATTACTACCATATAATTTCTTACAAAATACACAAATTCAATACACTCACAAGCTTAATTGCAACTTCCTCATTAGTCTGAATATTAGTACCTGCCCCCAAAAAAAAATTAATTAACAAGGGGAAAAAAAAGTAATTAACGGTAAAAAAATACTAAACTAGTGAAAAATACAAACCTAGATAGATCTCTCCAAAGGACCCGCTACCGATCTTTCGACCCAACCGAAACTTGTTTCCAACACGCGGTTCCATAATTAAAACAAAAAATTAAATATGAAAAAAACAATTTGAAAACCCCAGAAAAACTAAAACCCAAAACAAAAAGGCAAAAGCTTTTGTACAAAATCCGATCGTACAAAACGAACTGAGAATTTCGATCACCGAATTGGAGAAGCCCCCATGAAGATCGGAGGTAAAAGAGAGTTTGGGGACATGGGCGGAATCAAAAAGAAAACTTTCTCTCTCTGACTAGAGAGAGAGAGAGAGAGAGATGAGAAAGCATTCGTTGTTTGGTGGTGGTGTCGTTGAAATTAGATTGTGGGCTTTTTGCCGCTTTGATCCAATCGAAGACTAAAGGGCTGTGATTGTCTTTTCTTTATGAAACGACGGCGTTTAGGCTTTCTACCGCCCGGATAACGCTGAGCTTTTGGGATATTCCCCCTTGAGGGTTTGCTCACATATTGGCTATTACTTTTGTCTTCATTGACCGTTTATTAGGTATTAACTAAATTGAATACGAAGTTTCACCCAACAGATATATCTCTTTGCCTTGCATATTGTTAAGATCAGAATCATATGATATTACCAACACATATAGTTGGTTAAACATAGTGGAATTGTCGGCTAATATCACCAGCGTAATGTAAACAATTTTGAAAAAAATGTTGCATCAAGATCCAAGGCAACGACCAAAACCCAATAACATCATTGGGTGTTGGACTGGAAGGAACTTTGGTTTGGTAGTCTCCATTACTTTTAAGAGATCATATTTGAAACAATCTGAGGACTTCGAGAATTCTCAGTAAATGCTTTGTTTTGACCTCCATTTTGATATAGAAATGGTCCGGGGTTGAGCTGTTGAAGTTTTGAAGACCAGAGCAGATGGCAAATATAAACTCTCTTCACAAGGTGTAACTATCTCATCAGTCAATATAAATAGTGTTACACTTACATACAAAGACATCAGCTCCATGGCCTTTTGTTGTGCAATGCATAAGCTTTGACCAACCCCGCGTGAACAGATAATAAACAATATTAAGAAAATGAATTGGAGAGGGGCGGCGAGGTAAAACTGTAAACGGCCAAAAACCCTAGAGACTTTTACTAAAGGAAACTGAAAAATCATAGGCATTGTTATGATGGGGACAATACATTTTGCAAAGCTAAAGAGGAGGTCTTCCTATGTAATCTTACTTTCAACTGTCTCATTTTTGCTTCCACCCTTGCTGTGAACCCAATCTTGGTTTCTTGCCTCGCCTTCGATCTTTCCCTGGTCCACATGTGTCGATCCTCAACATCTTTCTTGTAGTACTTGATTTCTTGAATAACATGATGATCCATGGGTTTGAAACATCTTTGATAGGCTACGTAGGTGAAGTAAAGGAGATTACAAGCAACAGTTACCACTATGGTGGCTAACCAAAACATCGGTGCAGGAGCAAGGGCTTCAACGAGAATATGGTGAGCATACCCAGATGTAGAGGGAGACGTCATTCCAAAAAGTAAGAGAAACACATACCAAGCTGCAATGCTGCCCCAGATAAACAAGTGTTGGATCCATGTGAAATGGCTTATTGTGAGAGCAATCTGAACGTTAACAACCCAGATGATGGAAGTGAACATTGTAGCACCCACGACGGCCATGTCAGCAGTCTGGCCTCCAGCACGAAAAGCTTGGTCATGGAAAATGGCCATAATGAGGGTGAAAATGGTGACAGAGGAATAGATTCCATTGCCAATCCAACCAAATATTCTGTACCAATCAAAAAACAAATTTCTCGGCCCTTGCTGATACAGAGCAGGGAACTGTAGAAGATATAAAACTGTTACAATCTAGCCAAGAGAGAAACGGACAAAATACTTCAAATGGGGTTCATCAGCGGGACGTACCTGTAAGCAGATCTCAGAGGAAACATCTTGTTCAAAAACCCCAAGTGAAATGACAGGCAATGCAGTAAGAACAACATTAAAGGATAGCATATACCAGTCATTATAAACAGATTGCCCAGAAAAGCTCGCAAATGCCTCAAAGTAGAAGAGGGTGAGACCGAATGCAATATTTTTGTAGAAAAAATAGCAAATCTGATTCCAAAACATCAAGGTTAGAAAAATGAATTAGAGACCAAGAAGATACGTGCAACGTATATGGAAATAGAAAATGCATGAATGTGAAACCTTAAGTTGGGAAATCCCTTAAGTTGGGAAATCCTTGATTATTACCATCTGAGCAATCCTCTTGTAGCACCAGTGTCCATGGACTACCAGGAGTCTTTCCAAAAATCGAAACTGTGCAATAGAGAAGTCACTAGCCATCACAGCCTACAAAATGTTGCAAATTTAGCAATTTTCAGACTGCAGTCCGCAATGTCAAAAGCAAAAACTTGGATGCACTTTCTCATATCATGTCCTGACAAGACAATCTAGAAAATAATTATGAACTTCAGACATTATGTCCAAGAAATTCAAACATTAGTGACGTCATCAATTAGTATTCAAAGTACACTGATTTCTGACATTCCTACAGCTCCTGAAATTTGGTTGCTGCTATGATATTTAGACTGTATGAAAAAGCAGAGTTTAGAATTTTAAAGAAGAGAGAGATAGAGAAACGTAAGAAAGAACCTTATTACCGTTTCTATAGAATCATCAAAACAAAAGAAAAAAAAAAAAAACCAATTAGATCAGGTGCCTACCTGCATACCTTCCACCCCACTGATGCCAATACCAATGTCAGCTTCTTGAATCATTCCAACATCATTTGCACCATCACCAATTGCCAAGGTGGTTTTACCAGTGCCTTCTTTCACTAACCTTGTTACCTGGTGCCAAAAGTTGAACAAATGAAAACAAGACCTAGCAAGAATGTATGAAGAAGATCTTGTCTGTTGCCTAAATACAAGAGAAGCTAATAACTAAAAGCAGTAAAAGGCAATTTTGGAAGAGTGAAGTAACTGATGAGAAACAGTACCAGTGCCTTCTGCTTGGGAGACACACGACAGCATATGACAGATGCGCACTCAACAGCTAATCCCAAAAAATGATGCTTCATATCATCCTCCAAAGCGTAGGCCAGTGTTTTTCCCTCAATTATTAATGCATATGCTGCATGTGGATCTCTCTCTAGCTTGATCATCTGTGATGCATTGGTGATTTGCATCAAAATGTTGTCCTTCACCGCCTGTTTAGAAACGAAACACAGCAAAGACTAACATCAAATGGAATCAATTTCCTGCAAAATGAAAATGATATACTTTTTTCTAAAAATTATACATATAGAATTACCTCTTTGGCAGCTTTTCCTACTGAATCTGAGTTCAATGCTGTTATACATATCTGCTTCATGCCTTGTCGAAGCAAACTGCATGCAAATCTGCATCATGCCGGAAAATATTTCATTATATTCGTTTCATAGTCCAGAAAGATGCCTAGTTTCAGGTAACAGATTCTAATAAAATGTGTTATAGACTAAGAAGAGCCTGATAGTTTTAACTTAAGAAACAAACCCTATGTTGATTGCAGTTTCCATCTTATCTCCAGTCAAGACCCAGATCTTGAGACCAGCTTGTGCAAGTTTATCTATGCACTGGGGCACCTAATGAAATTATGGATAAAATTAGGTTGAAACCAAACAAAAGGAGAATATACTGATCATAGCTATAGGGCAAAGATAAAATATACCCCTTTCTGCAATTTGTCCTCCACAGCAGTAGCACCAACAAGGATCAAGTCTTTCTCCATCATATCCGACACATGCTCAAGCGTTGCCTCTCTGTCAGCCCCAATAGAAGATTTGGCCTTTTGAAACTCACTGTTCCAGGCAGAATACTCAGATTCATCAAGCTGTTTGTAAGCAAGTGCCAATGTACGCAATCCAGCTTCTCCATATTCATTCAAAAGCTTTGTAGTAGCTTCTTCATACATTCTTCCATTCTTTGATAGCCGGTCAAAAATGATGCTGCACATTCCAAGCAAAGGAATCATGCATGGTGAGGCACAAAGACAGGGTTGCTTAAGTCATCAAACAGTATAGCTAACAGTGGACCATCTGTGTGCCCACCAAAAATCAATGAAGCAATTTGAACACCCACAAACAGCAGATGTAAGCTGACTGAAGATTCTATGCATGTTATCATATCAATGGTCCAGGCCTCTAACTGGGAGTCAAAAAGTTAAAAAGTAATGGCGAGGCTAACCTGTCGGCACCTTTGCATAAGAGAAGTATCTGCCCATCCTCATCCCGAACAATCACACTCATTCGCTTTCTTTTGCTGGTAAAATCCAATAGATTGAGAATTTTGAACTCTCTGCAAAATTTCCAAAAGACGAACCAGTTAGACACTCAGAATTTGAGGGAAATTAGTAGGGGAAAAGAGTTCATACATGGAAAATCCATTCATATCCTCACCTTTCAACCGGTTGTCCTTTAGAAGGATATCTTTCACGGATAAACACACTTGATTGAGTCCTTCTATAAAACTCAAAACCAAATTCCCTGGCAGCAACGAGAAAAGCCCCTTCATCAGGTGACTCTGCTTCATATGTCAAATTGCCAGTCTCTTCATTCAGCTCAGGAATAGCAGTGTGACAAATTGCTAAAATTCGGAAAAACAACAACAAGGTATCTACATTAGGTTCTTTCAACCAGTTTCCATCCATAAGCCGGCTATCCTCAAAGTTAAAACCCTTTATCCGACGCTTAAAATCGTTTCCATCATTAGAAGTGATGACCGTCTCCAATTCGATTTCTGATCCACTATTTTTATGCTTTGCATTGGCACTCTCCCTATTCTGCTCCTCAAGGTCAATAGCCATCTGTTTTGCTGCAGCAAGTTCAACTTCACTAGGGCTCACACCATATGCAGTTCCTGCAACGGAACACTTCAAAAAGTCCATCTGATTGCAGGTCAAAGTGCCTGTTTTATCAGAGAGGATGGTATCTACTTGGCCCAACTCCTCGTTCAGATTTGATGTTCTCGCTTGCGCAGGAATCCCACTTTCATCATCATACATACTTATGTCTTGGTTAATGAAGATCGCTTGCAAAAACTTCACAATCTCAATTGAAACATAAAGTGAGATAGGAATTAAATATCCATAAAGAATGAGAGCAGTAACCAGATGGGCCAGCCCAGGCACAAGGGGCTTTCCAGGATTAAAGTACACATCAGTTTCCTTGGGTTTTAGGTACCACCACTGTGGCGTTTGGTAATTTATCTTCACAGCAAAGCCTATTGAGCTGATTAACGATATTAGCACAAGAATAGCAAAAAGGATGAATATTATCTTATCCATTTTTTTCTCAATTCCGCTCCTTTTTGAAGGAGAGGTTGTTGCATTCTGCATAACTTTGCTATCATGACCAGTGAATATCACAGAGCCATAGACATGAGCAGTATTCCTGAGCTTAGAATCTCTGAGAAGGATCTGACTAGGATCAATTGCATAAAGCTCACGATCGTACTCAATATTTCCAACAAAAGTGTAAAGACTCGGGTTAGGATTTTCACACTTTACTGTTCCTGTGAATTCCTTGAAAGCCTCGTCTTCATTTAAAGGTGAAGTTGCCTCCATTGCCCTTTTCACCTTCAAATTTGTCTCACCATCTAAGTTCATAGTCTCCACATAACAAATTCCATCCTCATAACTTGATGACAAGAAAAGTAAATCAGCTGGAAAAAATTGATCCTTCTCTACTTTCACTATATCTCCAACCTGAATCTTCTCCCATGGCTTGTAACTAAAAACACCATTCCCAACATGAACACTTACTTTCCGGGCATTGACCTCTTTATCCTGCATAAATCTACGCCAATCTTCTAAAGCTTCCTTTGCCATGCTTACCCCTACAACAATTGCCAAGGGAAGAAGCATACTTACAGGAGAGAATGGCGAAAGTGGTGTCACTGAAAGAAGCGCAGCAATAAGGAAGTAAATATTGGCAACTCGATTGAATTGCTCAAAGAGTGCCTTGGGAAAATATGAGAAAAAATTGTACTTTGTGGTTGATATATAATTGGTGCAATACTTCAAGGGTCTTTTCTTGTGCATATGAGGTTGATTGCAATATATAACTCTGGGGCACCCCTGTACTGACCCCTCAGTTTCATTGACATGCGGCCTGAGGCAAGCAAACGTATAGAGCTGGCTCCTTCTGAGTTTTGCCCTAATCCTGCCTCTTGTCATGACTTAAAATTCAAGCTCAAAAGGAGTTATCTTAGGCACACAACCATCAAATAAGAACCCCCAACCTTGCTTTCGGCCTTATATTAATGGTGCCCCGCGAGTACAATTTCTTCCCTTAAGACCTAATTACACAGGACCATAATGAAAAAGATCAATATGTATAATAAATTGCTACACTTAACGAAATCAGATTAAAGGTCAAATAGCTGCATTGATAAAACATTATATCATGCAAAGCCAACATCATAAAGACAAAAATCAAGTTCATACATTAAGAAGCACCAACATCCCATTTTAAGGGAAGACATTGATATCTTTCTTGAATAATTCCACGTGCTCATATTTCTATATTCTGTACTGTGTTTAAAAAAGGGGAAAAAAAGTAGAAAATTACAACAGAATTACCCAAAAATGAAAATAAATTCGACACATTCAATTATAACCAAAACTTTTAATGCAAGACAAAATTCAAAATTTACAGCTCAAATCACAAACCCAGTTCCATATCCTTCAAAAATCCAATGCACTCCACAAAACCAGAGAAATAAAAATAAAAACACAAGATAGTGACACAATGCCAGCTGAAAAAAAAATGAAAGAAAAAATCTCTTCAATCATTGCAACTCCAGATTCCTCGAACTACAAATACCCACCAATTGAAAAAGACAAAACACAACAAAATCAACCCACAAAAAATATTAAAAAAATTAACAAAAAGGAGTTTTTTATAAGATGGTACCTGCAATCAGGAGGCTGGTTCATCCTCAAAACAAAAGATTAAAGACACCCATTTTGCCAAAACTCTCAGAAAGGGAGATGGTGGGTTGCAGATCAAGAGAAGGTCTCAAATTTGAACGAAACGTATTCTCTTTTTTTTTTTTTTCAAATTGTTTTTCTTTTTCTTTTAGTCTTCAAAGAAGAGAGAAGAGAGAGAAGGGACAGGGTTTTGGACCCCTTTCTCTCTCCTACTGGAAAAACAAAACCAATACCAGGAATTTCCGGGGGTCCTTCTCTTCATTTATTTATTATTTATTATATTTTTACACTCATTTTTCTCATTGGATTTTTTTTTTCCACTTAATTAATTAATTACCTGGAATATCAGAAACTCAATTAAATATTTTCGTTATTAGGAGGAAATGAGAACCAATGTGATTGAAAAAATAAAAATAACAATAAGTACGTGGCAAGTTCTTCAAACCTTAACTCATATTTACCCGCTCATGTTCTGTCTCTTTTTCACTTTTGCCAAAAATAGGATTATATTTGGATGCTTGAGATTTCGACAAGTGTACTCATACAACAGAAGTAGTTTTTTTTTTTTTTTGAATACTACAACAGAAGTAGTTACTGTCATTCTTTACAGATTTTACTTGGATTCTTTCTTTTTCTTTTTCTTTTTTTCCATTGAAAGGGTTTTTACTTGGATTCTAAGGTAGCGTTTACTTTTTGGATTAGATTGGTAATTCTGAGGAGTGGGAATCCTAGGATTGGGAGTGTGGAGTGGGAGTGAGAGTAGGTTGTTTACTTACACTGGAATGAAAGTATGGATTAGAGATCAGAATCTAATTTATGTGTTTACTTTGTCTTGGATTGGGAGTAAATAGTTTCAAATTACAATTTTATCCTTATTTAAAGAATTATAGTTTTTAATTACAAAACTAATAAAAAATATATTTAATGAATAATATTTATTTTATTATATTTGTAAATTTATTATAATTATTAATTTTAATACAAAATGAAACCTTATTTTATTTTATTTAATATAATTATATTAAATTTATTATTATATAAAATAATAATATAATATTATTTATTACAAAATTAATATTTTCTTAGAACAAACTATTTATTATTATTAATATTAAATAAATATAATACTATTATTTTTAAAATAAATATAATAATATTATTTTTAAAATAAATATAATAATATTACATTTATTAATTCTCTATTAATATAATAATATTATTTTAAAATAATTTTAACTTAGAATCAATGCAAATTATTATTTAGTTAAATATAATATTATTATTCAAATAAATATAATAATATTATTCAAATAAATATAATAATATTTATTTTATTTTATTAATTATAAAATATTAAATTAAATTAAATTAAAAAAAATAAAAGGGTAAAAAAGGGAGAGGTGGGAGTGGATTCCCACTCCCACTCCCCACTCCAAAAATGGGTGGGGCCCACGGAGTGGGATTCCCACTCCCTTCCCATTTAGAGGAAGTAAACGCTAGAGTGGGAGGAATCCACACTCCTCACTCCCACTCCAGCAAGTAAACACAACATAAAATCTAAATCCCTATTTCCCTCTTGGTTCTTTATATACAATTGTGTTGCAATAATCATTTATGAAACAGTTTTTCTATGTCCCAAGTAAAATTCATTTAAAATTATTTTTTTTTTCTTACAGAGCGTGCATATACTGATATCAAATTTATTAAAGAAATCTTTAATCTCAAAACTTAAGTTAATAGGTAATATTCTCTCATTTTATATAAATAATAGAATATTTGATTTCGAATAACTCGTGTGGGTCTAGAGAGATCAAACCAGAGTGCCAACAAAACAACTCTCCCTTATAAGAGTAATGATAGGTATCTTAAATTTTTTATCTCAAATGATGTGGTATTCATTAATTAGTTGATAACTCTTTACAAAAATCCAATGAATTAATTGTATTATCCCAAGAAATTAATTAATTAATTAATGCCTTAATTATTTGGGATAAAAAAAAATGAAATATATAGCACTACCCCTCTTATAATGTGAAACAAATCTAATTCTAAAGTCTGTTAGATCCCGGAGATCAAAACAGTAAGTTAAAAGTTGAATCGATTTTGTAAGTGAAAAAACATACACAAAACCTAATTTAGTACCATGTTAAGAAAATTACTTCATTTGAAAAGACTACTTCAACAACCAATTGATAAATGCCACATCATTTAAAATAGTTATTTGGGGAAAAAAAATTGAACATCTAGTATTACTCCTCTTATAATGTGAAACAAATCTAATTTTAAAATTTATTAGATTTCAAAGATCAAAACAGTGAGTTGAAAGTTGAAACAACTTTGTAAGCGGAAAATCGTACTCAAAACCTTCGCTTAATTTAGTACCATGTTAAGAAAATTACTTCGTTTAAAAGCTTTGCTTATGAAGGTAAAAAATTGAATAATAAAAGTTATTCTCAAATCCCTTAGCAAGAATAAGCAAAATAATCCCCTATCCATTGGAACATAATGCTAGAAGCAGGATTAAATTTATGGTATTTTCACCAGTAAATGCTGCACTGGATAACAGATATGCAGATCTGTTCCCAGAATATATCTGCACAGGGAGAGCATGTTTTGATGGTCAATTTTGTACAACATATATATATATATATATATATATATGGTTAGAAATGTAATCAAATCACACGGTTGTGATCGCACTGATGGTTTATTAAGAAGGCCGACGTGGATCCCAAGTTGAGGCCTGCCATTCACCACCAGACGGATTAATCTAGGCACAGCCATTTTTTATTTTTTTAATCAATGATTCAATTTTTATTAAATAATTTTCACTTTTTTTGTTTTTCCAATTTTTATATAGTTGGCAGATTACCAACAATGTCGTGTGGATGTAAGGTCGTCTGAGGACGGCAAAAAATTTTTCTTTCTCATTGATTCGTTGTGGCGCAAATTTTTGTTCCATTAATTTCTACCAAAACATCATAAATTAATTAATTTAATAAATGCTTTTTATTTTTCTATTTGGATTATTTATTATATCAAGGTGGCCTTGGCAGCGTCTCAAGAGTACTGCCTAGAAATTGATTACAAAAATAAGCTTTTCAGATTGTACATGCTTTATCCATTCTTGAAACTTGTTGCTAAAGTCATGGATTCTATCAATTAAAGGAGAATTTCTTTATATAATTTGATTAATATCAAATGATCTGGAGATTATTCATAATATTTCGACTACATAAGAATTCATTATTTGAAAGCAAAAAAAAAAAAAAAAAATGTACTTTCTTAATTGGCAAGAGTCAAGAGGATCAAATGATCTCCTCATAATAATAATAATTATTATTATTATCTTAAATATCTACATTATAAAATATTGAGCTATGATAAAATACTCGACGGGCGACATGCCCAATAATGATTGAAATTTAAAATTGCAATTAGTTCATGGGTGCACGCCACGACCATCACGTCTTGTACCAAAATCAAATATTAAAATTGAATATTATTATAATTATACTAAATTAAATATTTATTGTTGTTGCATGTCTACAATGTCCTTGTAATTAATTTATGTAGTGGGTTGCCGGTTTCTTTCGGGAGACCAAATCAATTATGGGTTTAAATAGAGAATTTGGATTAAGACGATGACTTAAAGTTAAGGGAAAAGGTTGGCAACAATCAATAATTAATTCATTTCTTTTCATTTGATTGACGTACGTTGCCCAATATTGCCTCATCAATTTCCCTATTGTCTAATTTGTCTTTATTAAATTTTATGCAGCATGCAGTGCAGCGACTTAATATTTTCACTATTTTTAATTGTTAGAAATTTTGATGAATAACTATAATAATAATAATAATAATAATAATAATAATGAGACTTAATTAAAAGGGTCGGTAGCAGCACGAACAGCAAATGACAATTGTTCGTGGAACATTCCAAACTCTTTAACATTATCAAATGTTTTTAGGTGAACATATTTTTGTGAATCACCACTGGCTAATTAAGGAGTAGTCATCGGGGTTTTAAATAGTTTGTTTTGTGATGCATTTGTTGATTGATAATTCCTTTTTATATTGGGATTTTTTGTGATTATCGTGTCTATTGGCGACGGCTAGAAACCGACCCTACAATGATTCTTTCGTGTTTTCCTAGCAAGAAAGTATATAGTGCAGCGATAATGCTAACTAATTATTGAGTATGTGACGTGCAATTTAATTTAATTTAATTTAATTATCCTTTACATCTTTTTAAAATAAATGAACACATGACATGATATTATTTGTTCGTTATATAATTGATATATATTACTTTTAATGTGTTTAAAAATTTATTATTCGAAACGGTTCCTTTTCAGTCTCGTTAGGCTCTGTTTGATAACATCTTTTCAAATAGTACTTATTTGAATAGAGTTTTTATTCAAAACATTTCAGTTGTTTAGTTGTCAATGATAACTTTTATTAAAAATTATAAAATTAATTTAATAGATTATTTTTTTAAGTTATGTTATTAAAAAAAATCATTAAATAAGTCCAAGATATTTTATAATTTTTACATTTGATAAAAGCATTTCAACCTTTATTTCGAAAATCTTAAAAATTGAGTGTTTGTTAATAGACGTAAAATAATTTATTTAACCTTCAAAAATTGTATTAAAAACTAATTAAATAACAACAAAAATTTTAATAATAATTTATAAAATTAAATAATCACTTATAATAATTATGAGATAAGCAACCGGTTAGCGTGTGCGCGTTTGATGATTGAATTCTCCACTACTCAGGAAACAAGCAAAGCAATGCATTTTGAAGCACCCTTTTTTGTCAACTTGCATGGACGCGTCGGTCGTTGTGGAAATTCATGCTTAGTTACCGCCATGATCGTAGGATTTGAATTTGAACATGAACCTACGTGAAAAAAAGATAAAAGAAAAGGCATTGAAAGATCCTTTTTATAATTCATTTTTAATATTCTCAACGTTTTTTTTTAAAGTCCTGAAACGTAAATATAGCCATTAAGCTAAAATAAAATTTGTTTAGCGGCACTAGAAATTTTGGTCCAGGGCATTATACAATGATATATGGTATTTAAAGATTAAAGTTGAAAGAAGATGTATGGATTATTGTCTAATGAATCATAAGTAACATAGGCCAAAATAAATAAGCATGATTTGAAGATCTAATTTATAAAGAACCATAATCTTTCTTGTCTATAATATAATTTAAAAAAAATTTTAGGTCGTCATAGAAAGCATGTCGTCGTTATTCTTAGGGCCATTTGAGATTGTTTTTTAAATACTCGAAAGTAATTTTGAAACGTTAGTTTTGATGTTTGTTAAATTCTTTTAAAATCACTCTAACTTACAATAATCTTGATAAATAAGATGGTGTAGATTTTTAAAATTTAATTTTGAGAATAAGTTTTATAATTAAAATAATTTCACATCTATTTATCCTTATTCAACAAGAAAATAAAATGAGAAATTTAAAGAGATTATTATTACTTTTATCAATAGTATTGAGATAATAGAATAAAAATAAAAATAATAAAATAAAATATTCATTTTAGTTATCAATTATTATAAATGTATAAATAAATTTTATTCAACATTACGTCATTTCAATCATTTATATTCTTATAGCAATTTAACAGTAGGATTGACAAAATACATATGATTGTTTAAAAACTAAAGCATCATCAAATTGGCCTTTAATATTTCCCACATTGATGATTTTTTGACAGTTTATTTGATAAAACATGGGTATCCTACTATCCTATACTTTTGTTAAAGAAAAGGTTAAAAAAATAAAAAGTGAGCTATAATCACGGGCAGAATAATATTACAGCTTGGGGGTTTATTTTTTTAAAAAAAAGTCTGAATTGAAATATATTCTATTTATATAGTACATAAAGTTAGATTAGATTTATAACTTTTGTGTTATGACCTATTTAATTTTGTTGTTTCTCAATTATAGCTCCCATAAGATAAAAACCTTAGTTCTACCCCTGGTTATATAAAAGTTCAATTTCGAAAAGTATGAACAATTTTAGATAAATTAATTTTACTTTCACAACAAATTACATGAACCAAATTTAAACAGAAGGAGAGGGAAATTCAAATGGGCATTTTTTAAAATTATTAATTTTTCCCAATGTCGCGCGGGACAGGCCAATCAGCAATGTGATAATCCTAAGCAGTGGTGGACCAACCACTGCTTTTTGACTACGAGGAGTCTTCTGATTCAAGTAACGCGTCTTGTGGACCGTCAGATTTGTTGACCTTTTCTTCATCACAGCAGTCTCTACACGTTCGAGCCACTTTGTCTTTGAGACTTTGACGTTCTAGAGTTTATGCGGGAGTTGATACAAGGGGAGGGCAAACTGGGGTTCGGACCGGGTTTGAATCAACCCGATCGGATTTTGAGTTAATCGGGTTATAAAAAATATACGAACTCAACTCAAATATGTGATCCGATCTAAATATATTTGGATTGGATCGGATCAAATTAAAGATTTATACTTGTTTTGGCTTTGATATATATATATTATTTTAGAATCGGATCGGGTCGTTGGGTTGCCCAAAATCCAACTTGATCAGGCTAGAGCCTTCATCCAAATCCAATCTGAACCTGAATTTATCGGATCGAATCGGGTCGAGTTATTTACCCACCCCTAGTTGATACTGTACGTGCGACCGTATCCAGCTCCAATGATTTTATTGGAATACTTGTGAATTTAGCAGTAATTAAAATCAAATCAAAATCATCTCTTAGATCGGGAGATAGGTCATCTCTCGATTATCGCCTAAGAAAAATAAAAATTTAATAAATTCGGTTTAACAAAATTACGGATCAAATATCAATTTTCTTTCAAGCAGTATCGAGATTATCTTTAGCAAATTGAAATTATTTATTTGTTTCTAAAAGCTTTTTTTGAGATCATAATTATTTTTTTGATAATAAAAATTATATATATTTTTTTAAAAACTCTTTTTGTTAAAGTATATTGTACGAATGGTTAAATAAAATATGCGATTAGGTGTTTTGAAGAAGGTTTATTTTGCATATTTGTGAACTGTTTTATATAAAACTGAATGTAAATTATATCTCAAAACTAACAAGACAGAATGTATCAAATTAAAAATGGATAGATTTTTTTGTCCATAAATTATTAAAATGCAAACATTTCACTAAATATTTCGTTCATATTTCAAATCTTTTAAATCCAATACTTTTGTCTTTTTAACATTTATTTATACAAAGAGGTATGTGTACGTAGAGTCCGATTACGGTAGTCTAAGGGTATTGAATCTCATAATTAAGTCAATAAATTAATTTCACCTTTACCCAATCCATGAGATACAACATCCAAATAAAAAGAGTGTTATGTAATACAAAAAAGGAAATGTGTCTGTATAGGACATGCATCTTTTATGAAAATTTTACTGGGTTAAATAGCCCACAGGCCCCGAGCAGCATAGCTATCCCCAAACAAAAGGGACCAAGCAAATGATGAGCTTAGCTACATGCTCATTTCAATGCTAGCTCTAAACGTCGTCTAGATCTTGATGCTTATTGTATGATTAGTTAAAAAAAACATTCAAATAGACAAAGAACAAAAAGAACGCCGAGTCAAATTTCTCTCTGTGCCCAGCCCCACACAGATTGTGTGTCATGTGAGAAGTGTTCTTGTCAAGTGCTCTCTTGCTGTTGCCAGTGCCTGAGATATAGTCTGCACTTCCAAAAAGAACATAGATGAGTGGCCCAGTTCCTAGGATTTGATTAAGTTAACACTTAAAAGTTACATAAAGCAAAAGTCTCGTACTCAAGATATCCCAAATTATTGGGTGATAAAGAGAATGTTAAAACGTTGGTGTTAGTGGGGTTAGTGCTGTTGGCTTGTGTGGCCTACACCAATGTATATAACCAGATCTTACTTTATGCAAAAGCATTAACGTTGGTTCATTAATTATATGTTGCTTATAGCCGAAGCAAACAGTGCATAAAGATAGATAAGTGCATCACCTGCTCAGCCAAAGGGGCCGCTCCATCCATGCTGTGGATTGCTACCTTTCCTGCTATCACACTGGGATCTGTTTCAAGTATTATCCTGCAGTGCACCAAAGTGAAGTGCGTGAATAAATAATGGGCTTTTGCGACATAAAAGACGGGAATCGGATACCCAATTGAGATGTTAAACCCAAAAGTTTTAAGCTGTTAGGTCCTGGGAAATAAATACCCTTGATCCACAATCTCATCGAGGCATAGGAAGATGAGATCCAGGTTCTCAAGGGCCTCTCTTTTGTCCACATTGTTCCTGCATTGTATTGAAAGGAAATGATGAATGGCTGAACTGAAGAAAGTAGCAGCAAGCAGAATCAGAAATAAAATACCTGAGGAGAAGTGTGACTGCATCAAAGAAGCCTTGAAGAACAGCGGCTAAGAGGAGTTCATTTTCATGATCACCTCCTGTAACAAAGAAGTGCAGGTCCTGAACAAACTTGTAGACAACAATGTTGTCCTGGAACATAACAATCTCAGCTGCATATGATCATAAGCAAGTCTTAGGATTGTTGTCTCGACAGCTAGTTCTGAAAGCGCAACAGATAATGTGCCGTGTATGCACGTACTTTTACTTGACAGCTAGTGATTATATTCCACAATATATGCGAATTAAATGCCACGACACCTTGATACAAAACAGGTTAGTTACCGAAGCATACCTTCCATTCGGGCATTCGTCCTCAAGGTCTTTGCAAACAAAGCTTTCTCGAAAGCTAATTTTGAATTGTTTGTTGGCCACTCATCAGAGAAATACTTGACTGCTACACGTTTCCCTTCAGAATCTAGAAGAAGAATGTTTTTCACCGAAGGGCAGCAATCCTATAAAATATTACAAACCACCGGAGTATTAGAATGCTACCAGCATTCAATCCTGTCATTTTGTCAGCCTTTGAAAAGCTTGAGAGCCAACAACCAAGCATAGATTATGCTTTTGAATTCATGCAAATGTACCTCACATGACATGTGTCTATTAATTATGAGTCATTTATGATCAGCAACACCCTTAATTGAATTTCTAAAACATGATAATCATAGTTTATCTAAACAAATACACACAAAAAAAAAAAAGATTCTCTCCCCCTTTTTTTAATAAGAAGAAGAAAATGTAGTTTGTGTTTTATTCAGATTAATAAAATCCCTCACATTTCAATGTTCTTTTTCTTTCCCCTTCATTTTCTCATCAAGAAAACAGAGCAAATAAAAACAGAGCATGTATGAACAGAGTAAACAGATCAGGAACATTTTAGATCAAATCTCAACAACACAACGACGGGTATAGAGTAATAATTTTTAACCCATGTTTGGTTGTGAAGATAATGTAATCCAGAATATTTCGTTTCATTTTTATCGGAGAAAGATCAATAAAATTTTTCAATATGTATCCTTTTCCCACAAATTCTCTGCAACCAAACAGAGTATATAAAAACAGAGAATCTTTATAGCAGATCACATACAGTACAGATATAAATTTTAGATTAAAAAGATCAAAAAAGAATTTAATGCTGCTGAATAATGGAATAAGAGTGGCTTTCAGTTATAGAGATGAGAATAAAAGAGAGCCTTACATCGGATGCTAAGATGTGAGCCATTTTTGTGGAATTATGATCGAGTGAGTGAGAAGAGTTTGTTGTTGTTGTTGAAGCAATTTATAAGTTCATGGTTAAAAAGGGCTTTTTGGTCACTAAGAAAAAATGACTTCCATGAGCGTTTTGGTATCAATAAATCATTTTCATTATATGATTGGTCATGTTTGTTGTGATTAGAATTTAAACAAAAATAAATGAAAATTCCTTTACCAGTTTGTATAAATTCACTCGCTCTTTAAGTGATTGTGAACCACCTATTTCGTTACTTATAATTAACAGAGGTTATTTGAATCTCTCTTATTAAATAAAGAATACTGGCACTCACTTGAAAGTTGAAACTTGTAAGCTTATGGTTATAAATTGCGAAAACGACTTGCCTCCCCTTAATGCCAATTGCACTATATGAATTTATGAACCAACCCCCACCGGCATTCCTAGGAAAGGAAAAGAGAAAAAGGCCAAATACATTCCGTTTGTTTAAAAGAAATAAAATTTCTAGCTACTACACCAACTATTTTACTAGTCTCAACTAACATTTTCAAATAGCCATGCCAATCTGAGCTTTTGTACAACAATATTGAGATGATAAAAAGAGAGAGGAATTGGAAGAATCTCTGTTGTTGTAGTTGTGGGTTGAGTCATTCATTCATGGGGTGTAAATAGAAGGGCCACACTTGCATTTCCAACCCTCAGGCTCATAATTTGCGTACTGAATACCCAACTGGCTGCGCTGCTTGCTGGTTGTGGGCACTTGTACGGCTTCACATGGAATGCATCCATAACACTTGTTCTCACAGCTTGGAGGGGTTGATCCTATTTTGCTATCGAAATTATAACCCTTCAAAGAGAACAAAACAAAGGTTGTATTTTGTCAAAACATTTGTTAATGACAGACACAACGGAAGAACAGAGAAGAGAGAAAGAGACAGGCACACCTCTTTTGAGCTCGAATTTGGGTCTATGGTGACTGGTAAAGCCTGCGGGCTCTGGCCTGTAACTCAGAAGGCAATGAAGTTTGGTTAGTACTGTGTTTCTTCACAAGCTAAAGCCGAAGAAGATTTTTTTCATAAGGAAAAATAGGGCATGGTTGTGATACTTTTAAGTCAAATGGAAGCTTAAAAAAGAAATCATGTAAAAGTAATTAAGTTTTGATATGCAAAAGGCTATTTTTTGGTCTAAAGAGAAAAACTAATAGATATAATCATTGCCCAAAAAAATAGGGGGTGGAGTTTCAGCATATATAAGTTAATTACCAGGTGGATGACTACCAATACCAACACCATCATTTGGTGCAAAATGCCTGCTTGTTGCAGAAACCCAACTCACAATTTGAATGGCTAGTAACAACAAAAAGCAGCATAACCTTCTCTCCATTTCTTCAAGACTTCAAGTGATGATGATTATGACAATGAACTTAAATGATGATGGCAGAGGGAAAAAGAGCGATAGAGATATTAATGTCTTAAAAGCACACAAACTTTACTAGCTGGATGAGGCCATGCATGACTGCTCAAGTATATAACCAGGAAAATGAGAAAAGACAAAACAATCAAACTCCCATTTCCCCAGAACCTCTAAAAGTTTCTTGGATTTCTCCTCAGCCTCTCTTTAACATTCATTGGTATGGAGATTTGGTTGCTTCACAAGCAAAGTCATGGGTTAGAAACAACAGTGAGGTTTCCTTTTCAGCTTTTATCTTGGTCTTTTCTTTTAGTACAAGCCACTTTCTCTTTTGCTTACTCAAACCAATCTGATATACTCTATGAGCTGTCCAACTCCGTTCCATAAGGCTAGAATAACAGCTCCCTTTTTTGGGGTCTGCCAAAAAAGAAAAGAAAAGGAAAAGGATAAAAAAAAACCTGCATGACCATATAAAGATCAGAAGAAATCTTGCCTAGACTGCAGTGCCTTTTGCTTTTCTCTCAAGACTTATTTCTATAAAAGGAAAAAGAATCCATTGCTGCAGACTCCCCACTTATTTAAAAGGAGAATAAATGCATCAATATCTGAGACAATCAGCAATGCAGATAGGTTTTAAATTTTAATGAGTGAATTAATAAACTTAGTATGGTACTACTTGAGTCAACTTTGTAGTTGTAGAGGCTGGTAGATCGGGAACACCAGGACTTCGGTTAACTTGATCAAATCCGAGCCATCCATTAACATCGGCCATGAAGTAATTAAGGATCATGGTGGTCCAGATTCCCTTTTGGGCATCTGCAGATGTGCCCATTTAATGAGCAGTAGATCCGAGTACACTCTATCACCATGTCATTTTACTTCCTCTTTTTTTTTTTATTACATCACTCATTACACCGGACCAGCTGGTCCTGGTTTAACAAAAGACAGAGTAGGGAACGGAAGCAAAGCATGCAGGAAAAGAAAATGAGAAGCTATTATTCACTCAAGATCATCCTATAACTATGCAATTTTTAGGTGTGAGCTATGAAAGTGAAACTGGAAAGCAAAGATTGAAAAAAGGAAACCCTGATATAACCATTCAATTGTCTTCCTCTAGGGTCTTGGCGGCTAGATTCAGGCATTGTTATAATAGACAATTTGGTACTTGTTTGTGAGTCATAATTTCCACAATCAGGTGCTTTGGTGTCACCAAGATGACAATAAAACTTTCTTTCAGAGGAGGAAAAAGCAAAAGAAAAAAAGAAAAAAAGAGAGAAGAAAAAGAAGAAAATAAGACGATAATCAAGAAAGGATGAAATGGTAAGCATCAAAGTCAGTGGTAAGCAACAACTGCATCTATATCTTCATCTTTCTCATTATTTTATTTTGTTTTTGAATATATGGTGACTTGATATTTGATTTTCTGCTAGAAATTACACATTGACACCTGTGCCTAAGTTCAGTGATTAGATCATTCAATATGCTGTACAATTCCAGTCACTCAGTCAGTGCTCTCAAGTCTCTACTCTCTGGCAGCCTACCAAGTAGTCAATAGGTCATTTCAAGTCCATTACAGTAATACAGGACAGCTCATGCTTTTAAACATTATGGCCATTGCAAAACTCTTATCAAGCACCATTTTGTCCATGCAAAATTGGACAGCTCTGGTGTATCATAATTGCCACAATACAGCAATATAATTAGTATGGTCTCAAAATAGTCTGAGTATTCCATACAACTCAGTATAAAAAGCAAATACCTGGCCTCTACTTTAAAATCTCTCAGTATAAATTGCTTAAAGAATTGATACTAAGCTTAAATGGAAATGGTACCATCTCATATGAAGCAATTTCAGTGACTAATGCAACAAATCATTCATATTCACTCCAAAGAATGTGAGAGGAAAGATAAATGGACATCAAAATTTTAAAGAGCACACACATTCTATCCTGTGAATGATAAAATTTGTACCAAATACATATCAAAGTAAATTTAGTGAAGAATACAAGAGATTTTTCCTACACAAGCTCATTAGGTTCAAAGTTTCTCTCACAGGCAGCAGCACTCAAAGCACTCCATCCATGACTTACTTTGAAGAAGAATCATGACTGCTAGAATCTTTTTTCTTTGGATGAACAGCTTCAACAAGGGCCTCGATCTCTTCCTTGACTCTTTGAATCACACCTGGCCCTTTCACTTCTTCTATTGGGGTGTTCTCATCGATGTCATTACTAGTCCCATGAGTTTCTTTGGTATGGCGTGGTGATTTATCATGGTGAATAATTGCCTCAATCTCTTCCTTAGCTCTTTCCAAAATGTTTGGAGCCTTCACATATTTTTCTTTAACAGGAATTGAAAAAAAAAGAAAAAAGCAATGTAAATTATATCAGCTACAATTATAGTTCCAACTCCCACAAAAATTTTACTAGCAAGATCCTTACGAAAATTATGCATCTAAATTCTAAACCTCAACTTATAACAGTGGTTTGACATTTTGTATTAAACAATGGAATCAAATGTTATCTACAAAACTCGATTCTCATTAATCAAAAGCTGAAGTTTTTAGTTTGTGCTTGTACTAAAGATTGAAACTTTCAATATTCTGGCATCATACAAAGAAAACAAATTAGCATGAAATGAAAAGCACCCATTGAACATGATTGTTTATAGAGAAGATTAAAACAAATAATATCAAATTTCATGAGCGATATGTCAATTTCACAGTTTTGCATTATTATTAAAGTAATGCAATATTTTCAAAATAATTACACTTTTTTAATTAAACCTTATATAATAATCAGATGGAAACTTGAAATAAATGACATATTGACAATATATTTATACCTGATTGATTGACTGATGGGTCTGGTTTTGGTTCTGTCATTGAGCCTGCAATAAAATTTTGTGGGTGTGATTCTGATCACTGTTCAGAATTTTCTGAAATTTTTAACTCTTGGAGTCGTGGTTCAGCTGAGCTCTTTTTCCTGGTGTCACGTGCGAGACGTGTGGATAAAGGTGCGGGAGTTGGCCTTTCACACAAAGACCGAAGTGATGGGATCAAAAATAACTCCGGTTTATTTTGGGCAGGTTCATATTTTCAGACCCACATTGGAAAGAGTATGTCTTATGACACCCCTCAAAATTTCTAACGAAGCCCCCTTACCGAAATTACCTAAACAACTAAGTCGAATCAATTCAATTATTATTTCGAATGGAAATTCAATTAAACAAATAACTAAATTATTATTTTGAAAAACTTATTACACCGATCACATTTCATAAATATTTATATTATAAATTTTAATTAAATTTTTTTTAGAGAAAATTATTGTAGCTTAGAGTTATAGATAAAAATTATATAAAAAGAAAAATTAATTTAAGATTTTAGAACTTGTATGTATATTTTATAAACAAAAACTTAAAACAGTTACTCATTTTAGGGTGGCAAGATGAGTTATTGTAATATATGGGTTTTTATCTTATAAATTAATCAGGGGTGTTTTAGGAAATAAAATTCAACAGAGTGGCATAAGCGGCTTAGGGGGGGTGTTTGAAGGTCCAATCAAACTAAAAATAACTTGCTCGGCTGAGGCCCGAGGATCGTTTTTCCTTGGTAGTTTTCACAGAAGTGGAGCATGTTAGAGTGGAGCTTTTAACATCCCTCTAATCCTCCATAACACTTATTTTTAGTTTTATTTTTTAAAATACCCCAATTTTAATTGATAAAATACAAATTCATATATTAAACTTAACTACCTTTTCATAAAATTTTATCCTAAAAAATTATTTTTTAAAGTTTTTATTTATTAAATATATACAAATCTTAAAATCTTAAATTGTTTTCTCCTTATCATATAGTTTTTGTCTCCATAAGTCTAAAGTCTAATAATTTAAATATATATATTTTTAATTAAAATTTAAAATATATATACAAATTATGATATCGGATGTGTATAAATAATTTTTTAAAAGAATAATATTTTGAGTGCTTGATTGAATTCCCATTATAAAAAAAAAATCAATTTATTTGGTTATTTAGATAATTTTAATTGAAAAAGGGGCTTTATGAAGAATTTTGAGAGGTTTCAAAAGGCCTGCTTTTTTTTTTTTTAATAAGGTGAAAAGACCTACACTAAATCTTATAGCTACTTGTAACATAAAATTTGAAATAGAAAAAAAAAATCATAAAGTTGATGTCTTAAAATTATAAGTTTGATTTAATAAAAGTCAGCCAATGTATATATAAATATGGGTTAGATTTAACAGACACAATTTTAGACATAATCATAAACACATATTTTTTACCATTAGATTAAAAAAGAATGAAATATGAAGATTAAAGGACATGAATTATTAATTACAGTAATATTTTTCTCCTTCCTCCCTTTAGTGTTTCATCTATATTTCTTCTTTTACTCATATTTTCATGTTTCTCTCTCTTATATTGCACAATGAAATAGATGGAAATATTAAAACCATCAAAATCAATTTCTTTATATTAGTCTCTAAGATCTTTTAAGTTTTATGCAATTGGAGGAACTGGAATAGTGCGTATGCTCTTGTTCGTTTATTTTGCCCATTATTATTATTATTATTTTTGTTGATATTTTTATGCAACTTCTCCGTATAAATCCATGCAAATCAATTTGACATGCAAAATTTGTTCGTGTTTTACGATTTTGTTTGCTTGAAGTATATGAAAAGCTTTTTAGATTTGATAGGAGTGAGAAACGTGAGGTAAGAGAGAGAATAATTAGGGAAATAATTAATTACCACATGATAAGATCCACGTTATTTTGTAACTAATAAATAATAATTATGTCTTCTAATTTTCACCTTTTTTTTAATTAATGGTCAGAAATTTGTGTTCATAATTGTGTTTAAAATCGTATCTCATGTACCTACAATCATTGCATAGGATAATAATCGGCAGGAGAAAACATAATAAATTATATGAAAAAGGAAAAGAAAAATCAAACAAGAGTAAATTATTAGGCCCCTAAACCCTAATAATAAGAAATTAAAAATTAAATTTTATCGATATCGTCATCCTCAAACTCGATAAAATTACTGGAAGTAGCATCATGGTCATCATTAAAATCAGCCAGGGGCGGCTCAATTAATTTTGGGACTTTCGGCGAATTATTTTAATTAAGCCTTTTAGAAAATTTGAGGTTAAATATATGTATTAGTTTTATTAAAAAGTTATTTATTTAAAATCAATTTTTCTAGCTTTCTTAGGTGCAAAATTATTGTTCAAATTTTTATATTCTAATTTCGCTAATATATTTTTCTTAATATAGCTAAATCTTTTAACTTTTTTTTCGACTTAGTTGATCTTAAATAAGTTTTTATCAATTTTAATTTTGAAAATTTTCATCAATTACTAATTCTTCACTCTAATTCACATCATTTTTACTATTTTTGTCAAACTTATCAAGAGCTCCTTTTTGAGATCGAACTAACTTTTGTATTCTTCTCTTTTTTTCCCAAGTTTTTTGTATCTTGATGCACATTTTCTATTAGATATTTTTTTCTTTTTTAGTGAAAGAAGAGTAAACAAGCAAACAATTATGCTAGATAATTAAAAGAAAACAACTATAATATTTAAAAAAGAAACAACAACAATTGAATAACACAACTAATTAAGAAAAAATAGGAAGGAAAAACTTGGATATTTGAAATTTAACTTTGGTGGATTGATATTTTATACAACAATGATCAATGGAAATAGTTGATTTTTTTTCTTAAGCAAAAATTGAAGAACGCTTTTTTTTTCCTTTATGCATTAAAGCATTGAATGTGTCGTGCCTTTTTCTTTTAATTGATAAAAAAATAATAGATAACAAGTTAGCAAATGCGTGACTTTTATAAAGTTTTAAATGAAATAACATCGAATAGAGATTGTTGTAGGAATTTGATAATTTATTTGAGTAAAGATTATTATAGAATCATAATAATAATAATAAATATAAATGAATAATTTAATAATTATAATATTAGAGAAAAATTTGGGGCCTTCATATAGAGTAGGGCTCTAGGCAACTGCCTAAGTTGCCTAGAAGAAAAGTCGCCCCTGAAATAAGCAGCATTGCCTTCGTTCAATCGAATACTATCAGGTAATTCCTGTAAGTTCTTTTATCTCCTGGCCTCATCAGACATGTACTTAAGCATGACATTGGCCTTCTCGTCTTGATAATCTCTCGAGCCAACATCAATAATATCACCGGTGGCAGAGCCGCCTGGTGCCGCTAGTGCATGTGGCCTTGCAGCGACCATTTCTAAGCATTCGAATGACTTGGGCATACTCTTGACCCTTTTCTTTCTGTACCAACTCTCTCTTATTTGCGTCCTCACCGGCCTCATCCTCATTTTTTGCTCTCTTCAACGAAGCCTATAAATGGCGAGAACACAGAACAAAGCTTGCTGCCGATTTGTAAAGACCTTGATCCCTAACATACCAACATAAAAAGAAAATTCAGATTGCTTGGGAAAATCACAATTACTTGGAAAGAGACAACTTCATTTGAAGACTTACCCAAGTGAAAGAGTTCATTGCAGAATCCATTTTTGCATCAAATAACTGAACTTTCTAAGCCGGAAAGGAAGATGAAAAATAGAACTTGTAATAACCACTGACTAAAAACCATATTTGTTCGAAAACATTCCCACACAAACAATGAAAGAAAGAATCATATCAGAAATGAATAAACAGATAATTGATCAAGTAGTGAAATCCTCTAAAACAAAGTTTCCAGAATGAAATATCCCAGATTCAGGCTTTCTGATTTCACTGTTGCTGCCTGGTTTGTAGATGATTTGCATAATATTTTTTGCTCGGCCTGAACCAGACAAAAACAAAAACGGAATATAAATGAAAATGGAACTTGTATCAGCAGCGAGTTACAACATGCATTTGTACGACACTAATGAAAGTAATAAATATTTTGCTGCCATATGATTGCATGCTGTACCAAATATGTGTATTACAGACCCCAAATGCTGAAAAAAAATTGAAAATGCTTTGCTAATCGGCCCACATCATATTGATAACTGTAGGGTCCAATAATCCAACCGGGAAACTCAATCATAGAGCAGATAAGATAAGATTAAATTAACTTTATTATTGAATATATATTAGCATATTCTACGATTCTATCCAATGGAGTCCACAATTAATGTTTTGAATAGTAATTTTGTATTACTGTATAATTTGGTAGCCATGGTCAATTGGTCATGATCATCGTAGTGGCTATGGTGAACTCGCTTGTCATTATCCGTCAGAGTTGCTTGTGAGGAAATGCTATTAGAGAGATGACCCAGCACATTGCTTTGATTGTTCTAACCAAACTTAATATAAAAATTGATATGGGACAGTCAACTTTTAGAAATTGACATCAGGTATTCAGCTTATTGAGACCGGTTGATGATATTCTATATTCAACTTTTTGGGCTTCTGGGAAAGCTGCTCTAAGTCCTGCGGCCAAGTTCATACAACTTTGTTTTAGAAAATGGATCTAGATACATGTTACAGTAACCTTCTTTATAATTTCTTTCATAAATAAAATCTCCCCCCCCCCCCCCCCCTTCTCTAAATATATTTTTTTTCTATTTTTTCTAAAATTTATGATTAAACTCTAGTGCTAAAAGTTTTTACATCGATATCATACATTCGTGTCTTCGCAGCTTTCAAATGTGTACAAGTTCCAGCAAAGCCTCAGATTCAATATAACTAAATGGTGCATATGGGAGGCAATACTTTTGATCTCTTTCCCTTCACTGGAGTTTTTGTATCAGGAAAATTTCCACCTTCATCAACAAGATCCTCAATCAATCCATCAGGTGTTACATTCACAGGATAAGTTACCAGGTGAACACCGTCCGTGTCTACAACTTCTTCACCACTGTAAATATTCCACATTTCATCTCCTATTGAACATATTTTCTGCACACATTCCAGGCTTTCAGGTTCTCGAAATAGTCCCTCTGCAAGTCCAGTATGTTCGTACCATAGCGACAAACGGTATGCACTAATATCTTCGCTGTTTTGATCATCATTTTTGGGCAGCTGGTAACACCCTTTTGCAATTTCAGTGTCTCTTTGCCCATCCGTTGATCTTTGGTTTATATTTGCAGATCCTATCAAGAGGTACACATCATCCACTGAACGGAAAAAGGGTGGAAGATAAAGAGTAAATTTGATAAATTATATGAAAAAGGAAAAGGAAAAGGAAAAGAAAAATCAAACAAGAGTAAAATTTTAGGCCCCTAAACCCTAATAATAAGAAATTAAAAATTAAATTTTATCGATATCGTCATCCTCAAACTCGATAAAATTACTGGAAGTAGCATCATGGTCAATTTTGGGATTTTAGGCGAATTATTTTAATTAAGCTTTTTAGAAAATTTGAGGTTAAATATATGTATCAGTTTTACTAAAAAGTTATTTATTTAAAATCAAATTTGCTAGCTTTCTTAGGTGCAAAATTATTGTTCAAATTTTTATATTCTAATTTCGCTAATATATTTTTCTTAATTTAGCTAAATCTTTTAACTTTTCTTTCGACTTAGTTGATCTTAAATAAGTTTTTATCAATTTTAATTTTGAAAATTTTCGTCAATTACTAATTCTTCACTCTAATTCACATCATTTTTACTATTTTTGTCAAACTTATCAAGAGCTCCTTTTTGAGATCGAACTAACTTTTGTATTCTTCTCTTTTTTTCCCAAGTTTTTTGTATCTTGATGCACATTTTCTATTAGATATTTTTTTTCTTTTTTTAGTGAAAGAAGAGTAAACAAGCAAACAATTATGCTAGATAATTAAAAGAAAACAACTATAATATTTAAAAAAGAAACAACAACAATTGAATAACACAACTAATTAAGAAAAAAATAGGAAGAAAAAACTTGGATATTTGAAATTTAACTTTGGTGGATTGATATTTTATACAGCAATTATCAATGGAAATAGTTGATTTTTTTTCTTAAGCAAAAATTGAAGAAAGCTTTTTTTCCCTTATGCATTAAAGCATTGAATGTGTCGTGCCTTTTTCTTTTAATTGATAAAAAAATAATAGATAACAAGTTAGCAAATGTGTGACTTTTATAGAGTTTTAAATGAAATAACATTGAATAGAGATTGTTGTAGGAATTTGATAATTTATTTGAGTAAAGATTATTATAGAATCATAATAATAATAATAAATATAAATGAATAATTTAATAGTTATAATGTTAGAGAAAAATTTGGGGCCTTCATATACAGTGGGGCTCTAGGCAACTGCCTAAGTTGCCTAGAGGAAGAGTCGCCCCTGAAATCAGCAACATTGCCTTCATTTAATCGAATACTATCAGGTAATTCCTCTAAGTTCTTTTATCTCCTGGCCTCATCAGACATGTACTTAAGCATGACATTGGCCTTCTCGTCTTGATAATCTCTCGAGCCAACATGAATAATATCACTGGTGGCAGAGCCGCCTGGTGCCGCTAGTGCATGTGGCCTTGCAGCAACCGTTTCTAAGCATTCGAATGACTTGGGCATACTCTTGACCCTATTCTTTATGTACCAGCTCTCTCTTATTTGCGTCCTCACCGGCCTCATCCTCATTTTTTGCTCTCTTCCGATTGTTCCCTCCTTTTTTCTTTGTTCTACGCCATATTTTACATTTATACATTGTTTTGCACCATCTTTAACATACATACATACATACATACATATAAAATTTATATTATTAAGAATTTTTTTCTTGATGACTTGCATTTTTCAATTCTTTTCTAAAATATGCATTTAAAGTTGTTTGTTTTTTCTTTATTCCTAAATTAAACATTGCCTCATCCTTAATTTTTTTGTAAAGCATGTAATATATTTTTTCTCGCTATAGAAAGTAGGTATTTAAGGTTACTATTCCTTAAAAAGCGTCTTTTATGGAAACAGTTGATAAAGTATAATTGTCATTTGGATCATGATTATCATCAGTGAATGTACCCATTACCTTATGAATAATCTCTTTATTAGCAGGAAATTCCATTATTGCATCATTTCACAAAGATAATTCAAAAGATGCTCAATATCCATGGCATTTCTATAGTGTAAACCAGAAATAACTTCATGTAATTTATGTGTAAAGTAGTAATGGTATCACACAAATCTTGTGGCTATTAAAGCCAAATCTCAAAGATTATTTATCAACCATATCCCTCCTTGATTGGGCTCACTACTCCATTATTTCTTCCCTTATATCATGTATACAAAGCAAATTCTAGACTAATTTTAACATATTCTATGATCATAACAATAATTATTTTTATTTGTTTTTTTTTACACACTTCTTTTATACATGTACCAAGAAAACTCTTCATAAATTAATAAATATTCATTTATTGAAAACTTAATAAGTTATTCATTTATCAGTAAATAAATAACCTCACTAAAATAATATTTTTTTAGGTCCCAACAATATTATTTTATAGAGGTTTTGCAGTATATATATCTCAAGGAGAAAAGAAATACCCTGAGCAACTTTAATTTACCTTTTTTTCTTGTTGAACAAGTAATTCACTTTTGTTTACGAGTTCACAATTATATATGTCAAATAAAAAGAGCCTCCGGGGTTTTTTTATTTGTGTTATTTTTTTTCTAAGTTTATTAGAATTTGAACTTAATTACTTATTTGGGTAGATCCAAGTTAGATTAGGATTGTTATTTTGTTACGTGAAGGAACATTTTGATATTTAATTTTTAATTAAAAATCTTCTTTCTATTTTCCTATTAGATTATTTATCTTTGTATTATCAAGAATTCATACAGATATACTTTTAAAGGTTTAATAATCCAAAACATGGCTCTCAGTCAACTTAATTATCAAATATATTTTTATTGTTTTAATATGATATCAAACTCCATATTACCAAACGAGTGGCTTATTTTTCAAAAACAAATGAAAAATTTAATGAACAGGTTGACGCATCAAAAGTTTTTTTACTTAATTCTAAGCTCCACAATAATAACATACCTGAAAATGAGTTTGTTGTGCAAATTTTATTGTACTCGCAAGCACGTGAATATATTGTAGTATATATTTGTAGTGATGAATGTCAATCCCAGAGGAAGTAGATTTAATTATGAGTAGGGTTAATTTTCTAAGCGTATATGTGATTTGGTTGCAAGTGATTTTTTTTATCTTAACGTTTTAAAATAAAATGGCATGAATGGATTATAGACGAAAACTATGTAAATGAAGTGTTTGAGTCTATAGATGAAATATAAGTGTGCAACCCAAGAGGGGGGGTGAATTGAAATTTTAAAAATTATCCTAACAAATCCACACAACAAGCAATCTAATGTCTTAATAAAAATTGAAAGCAATAAGTTCAATAAAAGCACAATAATTAAAGAGTAAGGGAGAAGAGAAACAAACACACGAATTTTTACGTGGTTCGGCAATCCCCGCCTACGTCCACGCTTCCAAGTGATCCAAGCTTGAGGATTTCACTATCCAACCCTTTCCAAGGCTTCAACCGATTACAATTGACTTCAAGGTGTCAATGAACCTTTACAACAAAGAGATTATCTCCCAATCTCTTCACTCAAGTGTCTCACATACTCAAACTCTTACAATTGAAATGAAGAAATGAAAGTTACAATGAAACTCACTCAATGAGTAGATATTAAAAAATGAAGAGCAAGAAATGATTCAATGTTTGTATTTTGCAAGTTTGAAGGCTCAAGATATCTCGTGTGCTTTTTGTTTTTGCTTGTTGGAGAGCTTGAAAATGAGTTGGATTTGAGTTCTTATAGTTTGAGCTCAAAAACTAGTCATTATGCACATTTTGGTCGTAACCGGATTACCAATTATGGACATCCGAATAGCCGCTTAATGTTACCGTTACAGCCACAATTTTGAATTTCTGAACATCCGGTATGACGCTTTGTCAAATCCGGATTGCCGTTTATGCTCAGAAGCTTACTGCCCAACAACCGAATTTTCGTTTGTCAAGATCCGGTTAGCCGATTGCTACAGTGAAATATTTTTCAATTTTATAGTTTGACCCCAAAACTTTATAAAATTGTATTATAGCCTAAAACGTTATGAAACTTTGCAAATAGGTCAAATTTCAGAATTTCTAAATAATACTTTGTCAATCCCAAAACTTTCTGAAATTATGATTTCACCCAAACTATGTGAAATTATAGAATGATCCAAAATATTTAAATAGTTTCAAATATATCTAAATCCGAAATTTAAAACAATATCAAAGGTTTTAAAATACATTCATTTTAGTCCAAAACACTTTGATTCCATAACATCATTTTCTTATTATAAAAGCGCAATTCATAAATCTTTGCTTAATCAATACACGTGGTTTGTTATCATCAAAATCAATATTTATAGCCATATAGGCTAACAATAGATTCATACTCAACATTTCACCATAGGTTTAATATTTCTTTTTTAGTTGTAATTAATTTATGAGGGGTATTTCCACTTCTCATAATCCTCACTTTAAGAAATATGGTATCAAGCAGTTGGTGTGCTAGAGGGTAATGATTGATGCATAAATTAGCAAGTGTACTAGTCGGCACAAGTAATACAATGAAGAGTAGAGTATCGTCTCACAGAGATTGTATATCCTATTAGCTACCGAAATTATTCTAACCGTAATTTATTTGAACAATCGAATAAGCAAATTTAGATTAAAAACTAAAATAAAATAAATTAACCGAAAATTTAATTAAGACGCAGGCAGTAATAGAAATCACCAAGAGATTAAAACACTAGGACATCCTATTTCACCATAACCAATCCAATTTAATCCTCCATCACTGCTATTAAAATTTACTACCCATGTTGACAATGAATTTCCCTAATCCATTCAATATACTCTCTCGAGTAATATTAAAAATACCTCCACACATTAACCCACTATATCTCTATGTGAATTTAAATATGCAAAGATTCATTAAGCTCCATGGAAATTCTTAGAAAAACTGCACGATTTATTACTACCCATGTTGACAATGAATTTCCCTAATCCATTCAATATACTCTCTCGAGTAATATTAAAAATACCTCCACACATTAACCCACTATATCTCTATGTGAATTTAAATATGCAAAGATTCATTAAGCTCCATGGAAATTCTTAGAAAAACTGCACGAATCATGTGGGCACATCTCTATCTTTCGTTCAATTCATGGCATCCATTACACAGAGCAAAAATACATAAATCTCCTCTCGGTCTTATTATGTATCCTCAAATTATTCAAATATTGGCCAGATATTTAAAAGAATTAAGCACAATAATAAACACTCAACCATGGAATAATAAATTAAAAATAACATAAATTTATGGAATTAAATCTTCATAGTTAGGCTACATCGTAGCCTTAGTAAAATAAATTAGTTTATGGAATATAAAGAGAATCCATGAATTTAATTAGAAACATTCAAGCAAGATAATCGAGAAGAGAAAAAGAAAAACTCAAGAATTAATGCGTCTGCCTCCTCTTCCAAATTGCTCCGGCTGCTCTCGGCTTTTGCTCAAGACTTGTGACTGCTGCTCTGTTCTTTTTTTTCTCTTGGCTCCAATTTCGTGCGGCTGCCCTCTTCACTTTTCTTTTTATATTGTTACGCCACTTCCAAATCCTTAAATGAAAAGGATTTCAAAACAAAACAAATCCAGCCTACTTTTAAGCTCATGCACGTTTAACTTACCATTTGAATTGCCAATTAGTTCTATAATCCTCCCCACGTGCATGCATGCTTAAAATTGGTTAATTAAATCTTCATTGATTTATATTTTTTTATTTCTTTCCCTTTTTTCTTCCACAATCCGCAATTATTTCCATTAAGCTCCAATTTGTTTTCTCTTTTTGCTTTCTTTCACTTAAATATTCCCAGTATTCCTACAATGACAAAATATAAAAATTAAGATAAAAATTAATATAATAAAATATAATTTAAATTAAAATAATAGATAAATTATGAGCACATCAATGATCTTCCACTAAGTGTAGTGTCAAGAACACATTGTGCCAGACGATAATAATTTTCTGTCGACAACGTGGTAACATTGTCCGCTAAATAGCTTAGATGCACTCTTTGTCGACACTGAGTCAAGACGACCTACAAAATACTATAGGGAAATTTCTCTCCAATAACTATAGTATTTAGTATTTATTGTGCTAGACAGTAACAATCTTTCATTAGGAAGTTGGTATACCATATAAAGTCTAGACAAGATATGTTGTTTATCGACAATAAGTCAAAACAACCACATAACTCAAAGAGAAAAAGAAAATAAACTACTTAATTAAGCTCATGGATCATGTTAAGACTTCACTTTCAACCCAAGCTCGAAACTAAATTAGTCATTCATAATTAAATTAGGGGTAAAATGGTAATTTTACTAAAATACGTATAAAATACAAAATAGAGAGAGATTACAGAAAATGAGATTAAAAATAGATTCAAGTATGTCTAATTAGGAGGTGAGTCCTCCATTTATATATACCATGGATAAATCATGACCATCAAATAAAAACAATTTAGACACTCGTGATTGCGCCACGTGGTAAGTTTTGATTGGTTAGAACACGTCATCAGTCAACATCATATCAACATTTTAGCATAATAATATGTTGCCATATCATCAGTCAATGCCACATCAGTATTTCAGTCCAATAGAATCATGTCACATCATTAATCAATGCCACATTATTGGTTCAATATGATGTTGCCATATCATCAATCAATGCTATATCATCATCGGTCAATATAAAACTAATTAAATTTGTAAAAGAATATGAGTGATACTACTGAAAAATAAAATAATTAAAATAATGGCATGATGATGGCTAAATGATGATGGCTAAATAATTAAAATAATTAAGTAAAATTCTCATAATCCGAATCAAAATTTTTATAATTCTAACTTTATTATTATATTAAATATACATGTTAGTGCTCATTAAGTATACATGTTATTGTTTACTTTTAGTACATTAATTATAAGCTTTCTAGAACCTTGTGTAATCTTTGATATTTTATATTACTTATTCAGGCAGTTAGATTTTCTCTAAATTTGGGATCTTCCTAAAATGTGAGGCTCTAAACAATTGCATAATTTACGTAGTAGTAGAGTCGGCTCTGCACAAAAGACATGTTGGCACGAAGATCACTCATTTACAAAACAAGAAAGGCATAATATACACCGATTATTGCATAATATACCATGCAAAAACATAAATTATTTTTTTTAAAGACATAAAAAGGGCAAAATAAATCTCCAAAAAAGAGATAAAATCAAACTATGATAAATGGTCAAGTCTCCTTAGTAAACGACATCATAAAATCAAACTCCTTTCAATTCCAAACATCTCTATTGTTGATCACTTGCTTCTCTCTTATTGATCACAATCCCATATGCATTATTTGGAAGTAAATCTTCTTCACCTGCTTTGACTTTTTTCTTAATGCTTTTCCGTTCCCTCAAATAAATCTTCTTCATCTGCATTTTTAATTGAGTTGAAAAAATGCTCTGTTATGTTTAGCAAAATTTTCAATCTAATAACCACCTTGACAAGGGTCATAAAAAATACGATAAATTTCTTAGTTGCTCGGATTGACTTGTTGTCCACTTTCTCCCTCTAATTTTCCCACATATTTCTTGTCTATTCTAAAATCCCTTTCATTGCCTTTAAAATTCCATCTTTTACATGAGTATAAATTCATCCATATACCAACAAAGTGTTGACTCCACTGGCAATGGAGTCCCCTTAAGTGGCTTGATTGGGTTTGCTCCCCAGTTCGAGTCGCAGGGAACTCGCCTTTGTTGGGAGAACCTGTGCCTCTCGGTTCGAATGAGACTTCTAGTCTGGGTTGTAGTACGGGTTTAAAGGTGCCTCCCATAGTTTGGGCCCTCCCCAGGATACCTCGTGGTCAAAACCAAAAAAAAAAAAATTCATCCATATTATGAATTACACGCTCTAATGCAAGAAATGGCACCCACATTTGTCCGTTCTCCGACACCTTATCCATGAGGTCAATGAGCAGATTTAAACTTTTAGTAGCAAGGTTCTATGATTGATCATGCAAATCTTTAATTACTTTTTTTTTACTCCAATTTTTCACATATATGCTTTACCTTTTGTGAACCATTGAAGGAGGATCATCAAGAATCTCATTTTTGATAAAGGAACAACAAATTCTAAATAATATCATATCCATCATCACAAGAATAGCCTTCTAAGTTTCATCTGTCATTCTTGAAAAATATCTCCTCTAATCAAATTCCAAAGCATACCAACTGCCCTGTCTTTAACATAATCAAATTTATATTCATATTGTTTTCTCCCAACATCCATAGAATCATCAGTTGTTCCCTTACATTTGTCATTTATCTTCTCTTTACTTAACTCAATATCATCCTCCGTCTCCACTGAACTTTTTCCATATCTAATATTTAATCTTCTCACCCTCTGTTTTATAAAAGCTACATCCTCCTTCAACTCTATTATCAGTGACTGCAGGATGTCCGACTCACGCTTAGAAAAATCTTCTTTCAGCCTAACTCTTTTTTTTTTACGTAGTAAACAAGTTATTCCTCTACATACCCATATCAGACGTAATTGCTTTCCCTCTCTCATTATTTACTTTTGAGACTCTCAAATCTCCGTAAAAAAAAACTCAAGACTTTTATGTAGATCCTGGAGGTCTTTTATCTCAAGCAATTCCCTATTGCTTTTTTAATTCTATAATTCAACCTAGCAACTTCAAGTGCATCATTATCATCAACTATCCTTAATCTTCCTTCTTTGTAACATGCATTCATAAAATCATCCTCTGCTCATTTGCACTCACCAATTACTTCCTCTTGCTTTAACTTAATACCATCCTCAAACTCCTGTGCAATACCATCTTCAAACTTTACTACACTTTTTCCAAATTCAATATCCAATCTTCTTACCTTTGGTTTCAAACAATCTTCTTCCTCCTTTAAATTTGTTATCATTTTCTTCAAGGCATCTAGCTCATGCTTAGAAAAATCTTCTTTCAGCCACTTAACTCTCTTCTCCACACCAAGCAAGTTACTCCTTTGCACATTCACATTAGACATAATTGTTTTCACTCTCTCATTACTTATCTTTGACTCTCGCAAATCTTTGTCCAAACGCTCAAGACTTCCATGCAAATTCAATAGGCTATCTATTATCTTAAAAAATGCCCTAACATTTTCATTTGTTGCGTCATCCACTTCATCAAATGCGCCCTTAGCCATCCTTATTCTTCTTCACAAACACATAAATGATTAATCAATAAAAAGAGTTTTAAAAGAAAAACATGTTCAATCCCAAACAAACAAAACGAATCAATTAATCAGATAATGATTCACTAAGATCAAAGCAATAAATAAACACTTAATGTTATTATCCACAAGCAAAACAATTAATTTTCTTCGAGTTGTCAGTTTTTGCTTATTAATTGTGTTGTGCAAAACATTTTCTATAGCGGGATCAAAAATTTAATTCTGACTTTTTTAACAAACTATTTACTTCAAGAAGCTGACATGACATTCTTACTTGCTTCTCACGCATTCCTCATTGTGTTTTCAAAATTTCAAAAAATGATGTGTTACTAAATTTAACAAAAAAAAAATCAATTGAACAAACGAAGCAATGTGTTATTAATTATTGACTTCAATTTATTTAGTTATTATTACCTACCATGCAATTGCTACACTCTATTAGTCACACCGCCATTGAAAAGAATGTCATATAGCACATGAATTATGGATTTTATCAGTTTATCCTTTAGTTAAACCTTAGAATCTTGTTGTTAATCTAATATCCAAAGACAAGTTAATCTCTTTGTTTCCATTTTAAATGTATGTTACATTAGTTGTAAGTACTTTTGTTTATTAGATGCCTCAAATTGATTGACTTTCCCATTTTGTTGAGGTGGGTTTTTTGAAGACCGATTTATACTGTCAGTGAGATCTACAGTTCTACATTATATAATTCACACTACTTTACAGTAACACCCTTCTCTCTTATCTCCATACCTGCCATTCTAGAACATAAAGTTCTTAAAGATTGATAAACTAATAAGTTTAAACAGTGTAATGAAACTTACCTATATTATTTAATTTGTGCGCCAACGTGTATGGCCTTTTCAAAAGGGCTTTGGAGCCTAAAAATAAGCAACTACCCAACAAACTTTCTACGTAGACATGTTTTACACGGTAACCGATTTCATCTTTGTCATAGCTATACATATTCATCATAGCATTATGTTGTCTTTCTTCTTGAATATGCTAACATGTACTGTTTGCAAAGTCTTCAATTCCAGGAGGCAGCAAGTTTTGATTGCACCATACATGAAAATATATCTTGCAACTTGCAGGGCAGTAACTTAACATTTAGTAAATTTATCAAACTCCAAGCTTTAAATTCTTGGCATACAGGCCATACTCAATAATATCCTCTTTCATAAAATGAGGCACGATCGATGATCCGGAATATTGTGAAAAGAAAAATATTAATTTATGCTAAGATGTCTTGGTTTCTCTAAAGGTTTCTAATTTCTCCCTAATTTATTCCAAATAATATAGGTACCAAAAATTCTGATACAAATTATTTTAATACAGAATCATATGGCAAATGTACTCTTGGTTGAAAATTATTAAGTGGACAGTGTCACGTCACGTGCGAGTCATGCGGATATGATGCTGAAGTGGGCCGTCAAATAAAGGCCGAAGAGTCAGACAATGACATAAGTCGTTCTTTTTTTAGCCTATTTTAGACCGAAAATGGAAACTCAACATAAGTCGTTCTCTTTGCAATTCTTTCAAAAATTGCATTATTTTTTTTTCCCAAAGGGTATTAACTATTAAACCTATTTTCTTTAGGGTCTGGTCAGATTGTACACATAATAACCCATATGCAAAGGATTTTCTTGAAATCATGACAAAATTTTTTAAAAATTTAAATTGAAAACAACTTTCGTTATTATTATTATTTAACCTAAAGAAAACTCAATGAGTGGATTTCAAACCCAAATTTGTTGTTTCAAACACGAGAAAAAAATTTTAATGGATAAAACACATTGGGGAAAAATACATGTTACCTACTAATATACTACATTAATTGACTAATTAAAACCCTGTTTTATCTAATTTGAATTTATTTGTTAGTATGTCACATTTATTCTTCAATATGCATCTTTTTAGTAAATATTTTAATGCCAGTGATGAAAATTGAAATGAAGAAAACTCAATTCAAGCTTTCTCATTTGATTTAATTTCTTTATTTTGATGTTGAAGTTTTCTTTACTCTCTTCAACCTCTTTCTTGGAACTTGCTTCTGTCTTAATATTTACTCTTCTCTCTCTTCTTCTTCTTCTTCTTCTTCTTGTTGGCTGGGCAAGGGGGAACCGAGACAACGTAACATTTTCCCAGCACACGTATGAGAGGCTCTACGTGTTTGACTAGTTCTTCCTTTCTCTCACGCGAAAAGGTTAACCAAAATTTGTATGAATTTATTTATATCGCAAAAAAGGTAGAATTAATTCAGGGATATTTTTGCTAAAATCTTCAATCTTTTCATCTAATTCATTTATATGACAACTAAAACGGTTTCACTAGAAACCAAAAAATATTTTATAATAAGACAAACAAAAAATTTTGTCTTTTGTGTCTTTGTGCTAATTTTTATATTTTTCTCTTTTTAATCAAAGAGCAATTACATTAAGGGGGAAACCTTAAGAGTAATTGTGGTACCGTGCCTCAGTTGCATCTGGCCGTTAGATATCAGTAGATCCCACCAATTCAAGTGTATCCAACGGCTGGATGCAACTGTAGCACGGTACCACAGTTGCACCGTAACCTGATCCTACATTAAAGGTCTATTTAATATTTAGGTTGGATAGGTACAGTTTGAAAGTTACAGTATAAAATTATTTAGTAAATATTTATTACTATAACTTAAAGTTAAGTTGATTTAATTTCATATCAGTATAATAAAAAATTTATAATATTTTTATTATTTTTTAAAATTATTATTTAAAAATTATATTTGCGCTATTAGAGATGATAATGGGGTGGGGTGGGGGTGGAGAGGTCTACCTCATTTCCCACCCCATTAAAATTTTTTGTCTCCATTCCCCAATAAATTTAATGGGGTGGGGATAGGGAATCCCCACGTGAGGAATTATTTTCCCATCCCCATCCCCACCCCATTCCCCATTTTTTTTAAATTTTATATTAAGTATAAATACATGATTTCAGTAAATTAAAAATTAGAGATTTAAAATAAAATCATCACCATATTATAAAGTATTTAAATTATTTTTAAAAAATCTCTCAAAGTTTGAAACAATATCTTAAAATGATATTAAAATTGAAAAATATTTAAAAAGAACAACACCTTAAAAAAGAAAAGAAAATATAATAATGTTTTAAAGTTGAAAAAGAATTATATTGTAGGGTTTTCTTTTATTCATATCATGTTTATATTACGTAAGAATAAAAAAAATTATTAATTGACATTATAGTTGATAAAATAAAAATTATTAAATAAGAATTAAAAACATTTATATATAATGGGGATTGGGGTGGGGGTGGGGTGGGGAACACAAAACTAAACCTCACCCCGTTAAGAATTTGAAGATTATTTTTCCCTCATTCTCCAAAAATTATTTAAAATTTTTCCCATTTGGGGTGGGGCTCCATGAGGACCCAAACTCGTGGAAGATTTTGTCATCCCTATGCACTATTAACTTTTTGTTCATAGTTAGAGTTTTTTTTTTTTTTTTTATATAGTAATTGTGACCTAAAAACTACAACACCTCAATAACACACAAGATCTTGTCAGAGATTGGATTGAAATGCTATAACTAGTGAAATTTTGACAAAAAAGATGTTTGGTAAACTTTTTAAATACTAATTATTTCATAAGTTTTTATATTTTGATACTTTTTTAATAAATAGTTTATTAAATAAATCACCATACTTTTTGAAGTTCTTATTACAACCTTAATATTTTAATAAAAGGACTATTATATCTTACTTTTCTATATACCGTTATATATCGATAAAGGACAACTTAAATTTATGTCTATTTTGGTCACTATTATTATAACAATATTTTCGTAATAAATTTACCAAATGCGCATACTCAACCTTTCAAATTCACAGTAATTGTAATAACATAATTTACTAAAAATCTAATTACTTTTTTAATTAGCAACTTATTTCACTTGTACAGTAGAAACAACTTATTGTATAACCATCGCAATCACAAACTATCCTTCAGTATCATTATGGCTCCCAAATGAAAAAAAAAAGAGGATTATCCCATTGCCGTTTGGAGAAACAAAGTGAAATCCCTCTCATATTTTAAAATAGGTTCAAACCCCAGGTAGTTATAATGATGTCATTTAAATCAATACTTTATATAATTATTAGAGATTTTTATCATATTGTCCCTAATTATAACTTGTCTTCACACTTTAGAGTTCATTATCAAATTAATTTAATCATAAAGAGTATATAATTCATTTTACTTAAAAAATATTCTTAAAATATTTAAATTTTATAACGTACATGGAGATTAAGATTATAATAGTAAAATGATATGTAAAACTAACTCCGTTATAAGTGCTAGGGGTTTAGGCATTTTAAAAGATGAGGGAATTCTGTTTAATTTATGTAAACAACACGGTGATCCTCATTTTCCCCAACAAAATAATAAAAAAAGAAAAAGAGTACAAAGCTTGACTTCCAACTTCCTCTCAAATTCAACCTCGTGCACAGTGGTGGTACTTTGTATTATTACAACTTAGAACGCTGGCCATTTTATTTTCTACGTTCAAACAATACACGTTGAATATTTTCTAGATTTTTATTCATTCAATATTTGTTGTGTCCATGTTGCGTATTTGAAGGTCTCAATCGTAGTGACCGAGCTTTCCATTTGTATAAATAAAGGGCCTGGCTAGCAGATTTCGTTACGTTCACAGCAAGATTTAAAGTAATATTCAGCAAATAATAGTAACTATTGCATATGATTACTGCGAAATCACCGACCTTCGAATTGAAGAACGATCATCAGGAGACGAAGCCGATGATGGGAATTAATAAGAGCTTCAAGAAGAGGGGTCAGTTGGATAATGGCATTGATGGCGATCATCATGAATCTGATAATAATTGTAAGAAGCTGAGGGAATTCGGAAGTGACGATGAGCTGGTTGATCATCACAGAGCTGCAACCAAGCTGCAAAAATTTTATAAGAGCTATCGGACGCGAAGAAACCTAGCAGATTGCGCTGTCGTTGTGGAGGAGTTATGGTATTATCAATTGTTTTAATTAATTAATTAATTAATTAATCTCTCTCTCTATATATGGAAACGGTCAGTTATTGTTAGTATTATTATAATTTATTATTTAATTTTAGGTTTTTGCATGCAGGTGGAAAGAATTAGATAGGGCAGCTTTAACGCGAAGCTCAGTGTCATTCTTCAACTCTGATAAGGCAGAATCTGCAGTTTCTCGATGGGAACGGGCTAGGATAAGGGCTGCCAAGGTTAATCAATTATGTTAATTTCATCAGTTCGTTTATAAGGATTTGATAAACCCAAAAGATCATGTATCTCCTTTGCATTTTGGTACATTTAATTAATTATATATATTAGGGCAAATTTACTGTTTGGAAATTAACTAATATCTTAATTTACTTGAGAAGATTCAACAGCGCAACCTTTGAATATTAGTGATCCACAATATGTTCCCATTCTATCTAGCATTATTAAATTTCTGTTTTGTCAATGGCTGACTTGGTTAATATTGTTAACTGTACGCAGCTTGGAAAGGGTCTGTGCAAGGATGAAAAGGCTCAGAAATTGGCTCTAAGACACTGGCTTGAAGCGGTCAGTTCACAGTTATTTAAGAGAAAACATCTTTCATCTCAATATTAGTTGAATATTTTCGATAAAGAACAACTTGCTACAAAATTGTTACTTTTTCCTTCTTCTGTTGCTTAGATTGATCCCCGCCATCGTTATGGTCACAATCTTCATCTGTATTATGAAGTCTGGTTTGCCAGTGAGAGCACCCAACCTTTCTTCTACTGGTAAGCTAGTTAAAGAATACCCTTGATATATAATTAAGGAATTGATCATTTCCTTCTTTAATTTAATACTACATATTTTTAATTACCTTCTTTGATTTGTGAAAATTACTGAAGGTTGGACATTGGAGATGGCAAAGAAGTAAATGTTGCGAAGTGCCCGAGAAATGATCTACAACATCAATGCATCAAATACCTTGGACCAGTAAGCACATATATACTCTAACATAAATGGATAACCGCGTACTACAAATATTACTTCACATTTCCATATATAGTGTTCGGCGTTTATTACTAGAGTTACTAAGTCCTCATTTAAGAGTTGTTACATTACATGTATATGACCTATATATAATATATATAATAAAAAAAAGTAGTGATATATATTTGTTATTTACAATTGATCTTGCAGAAAGAGAGGGAAACATATGAAGTGGTAATAGAAAATGGAAAGCTTCTTTACAGACAAAGTAGGGTTTGTGTAAGTACAGTGGAGGGTTCTAAATGGATATTTGTCCTCAGTACTTCAAGAAAATTGTATGTTGGGGAGAAGAAGAAAGGCCTTTTTCAGCACTCTAGTTTTCTTGCCGGCGGCGCCACCATTGCATCCGGGAGATTGGTTGTCCTTGATGGGATCCTAGAGGTGTGTGTCTATATATATATATATATATATATATAAACTAAAATTTCGTTTACATCTTGTTCTATGATATAGATAACTTGATGCTTAATTTGTTTAGGCTATATGGCCCTTCAGCGGTCATTATCGGCCAACAGAGGAGAACTTCATGGAATTTTGTAGCTTCCTAGAGGATCATCAAGTGGACTTGACAAATGTTAAGGTAATTAAAATAATATCCCTCTTATTAATCATTCGAGATGTTCGAAACTATGAAAGCACTGAAATATCTGTACACTAGCTATATAAAAAAGAAAAATTAAAATTATATTTTCGTTTCAAGGCTTTGAGCTAATAAGTTATGTATAGTCGTTGTTGCAACCTACAGCCTACTAGTTAAATATGAGAATGGCTTACAAATAATAATTAAAGGATGTCTCTATATTTCCATTGTTTGAGGGACATTGAATTTCGTTCGTACGTTATAAGTTTCAGACAACGTAGCATTAATTCACAAATATTCCTATGAATAAGCAAATTAAATCAAGTGTGCATATATTAAGTAATGTATGTTACCTTGGTCTCCATTTTCATTTATGCAGAAACATCCCATTGATGATGACATCCCTCCAAAAGCCTCCGATAGTAAAGAACTTAAATTGGACTCATCTGCTAAAGTTGATGTCGAAACAAAGAACGTCAGCACCGCAGCGGCAGCCTTAATCAATGAAGAAGAAGACCCAAAGCTGAATTACAATAGCAATAATAATGATGTGGAAGCAGAAGCAGAAGTGTTTGAAATTGATGACGATCAGAAGCCTTTGTCACGCAAAATATGGACAACAGGAGCAGGTCCCAGAATCAGTTGTGTTAGAGATTACCCAACCCAGCTGCAATTCCATGCACTTGAACAAGTCAATTTGTCTCCAAGACCAGGACCTTCATCCATCGCAAGCTCTAGTATAATGAATGCTCCAGTCCCTTCACCAAGACCTAGTCCCAAGATTCTTCTCTCCCCCAGACTTTCTTGTATGGGACTTTCCAGCCCCAGTCCTAGGTCAGGTCAAATTCATGTGCGTCAATAAACTTATTATTATGTTTTTATTATATGTCGTAGTTAATTAATTACCACGAGTTGACGGGGCAATTTCAACTTCGTTCATATAAGTGGAAGGGTAACGTCATTTTCCTAGCGACTTGACCAATAATTTGAAAGATTAACACGCTATTAGGGATACTGTATACTTTTTAGCAAAATTCCAAATTGATGTAAATTTCTAAAGAAAATTAGCTTATATGTTCATCAAATGCCATGTTTATGGAGATGTTCATGTTGTGCCTAAATTTTTAGGTCCTCTATATGGCCTTAATAATTAATTTGCCTGCTCCTTTCATTTAGTTTCTACACACTTAACCTTATCAAATTATACAGATCATTAGTTAATTGTTAAAACGCATTGGCTCATTACTGCAACTATTATCTTTAATGAAAGTTAATATTTCATTCATTAAGCACAAGTATGAGAATTCAATTCGGCAGTTTGATTGATTATTTCATTGTTTCAATTACTTTTGATAATTAAGGCACACAGATAGTTTTTATGGTTGATTCTCTTATAATTCTCTCCTAATTTAATCTTTTTCTTAGTAAATTTTATTAACTTGATTGGTGGTTGCTAAATTAAAAAATAAAGGTAGTTAAATCTTAATTATATATTAGCACTAAAATATAGGTAACATAAAATTTGTAAAAGATCAGGAGAGCTCAAATCAGGAGAGGATCTTAGTCCCGATTATATTTTCAGCTTTCACCACATTAAAAAAAATGTAAATCACACTAAGAAAGTAAAAATGTTATTCGTATAATTTTTTTAGATATTAGTATCATTAATATAACTAACAAGCTTAATAAATTAACTTCACAATCAAACACTATACACACCATAATCCCAAAGGATTAGGTCCATGCCTTTAAAACTGATTACAAGCAAATATTGGCAGAGTTTCACAATAATGGTGCATTTACTAAATAAAAATTGGAATGGACTGAAATTATAATTGACAAGAAATGGAATGGGATGAAATGAAAATAGAGTACGGGAATTAGAATAAATTTTTTATTTAAACTATAATAATTGGAATCGAAATTGACCGTATTTCCATTAATGTGTTTATTCTGTCTTGGAATCAAAATTGTAATGAGTTATATTGTTCAAATTATTAAAAATTCCTTAATTAACTATTGTTATGATTATTAATCTGTATTTTAATTATTGTGATTATTATTATTATTCAAAATTATTATAATTGATAATAATTGTTAATAATAATAATAATAATAATCATCATCATCATCATCTTCTTCTTCTTCTTCTTCTTCATCATCATCATCATCATCACATCAGGAACATCGCCGTAGTCGACATCATCACCAACTATGAAGACGAAGATTATGCGGTGAGGCTCGATTTTGGCAGTGATCATGGTGAAGATAGAAATGACAAAGATGACCTATTCTTTTTTTTTTTTTCCTTTGGAATTGAGGGTAAAATTGAGTTAATGAATTTTTGGAGGTGCAAAATTAGAATTCATAGGAATGGGAGACTGATTCCTCTCCCATTCCCCATTCTCAAGATGGGGTAGATCCTATGATTTTAATTCTGATTCATGCCTCTATTTTGCGAAATAAATGTTGTCAATTATTCTAGATTTCAGATTTTGATTCTCAATTTCGGAAAGTAAACACATTATTATTGTAGATGGAGTAAATTTCTAATAGGTAAAAGATTTTTCACAACCATCAAAAAATAATTAAACAAAATTATAAATATATATTGTGACATTGGTTTTGTTTTAATCGTTTTAGTTGTAGTCTATAATGCTGATTTAATTAGAAACCAAAAAGGATTACTTAAAATCAAGGAGCGGCAATAAAAGTCTTTATATCCGTTACAATTCTGTTTTTGATTCGAAATTCGAAATTCAAAATACGACACCTGTCTCTCTCTTCTCACCCTCAATAAAAGTTGCTTCCACTTATATTCCCACTTCCACCAACGGTTCGTTGCCAGAAAACTGGTTTTCAAAATTCAAAGAATCACAAACGAAGAAAATAGTTTTCAAATTACCATTCTTCTATTATCAACTTCTGTCTCCAAAAAAAAAAAAATTAAATTAAATAAACTCACAACTCTGTTTTCAAATTAGATTTCGTTTCCGGAAAAGAGTTTGCTGTAAATTATCTTGAAATGGGCGTCTCAGGAAAATGGCTGAAATCACTTGTGACTCTAAGTAAAAAGCCCCAGATCGCAGACAACGTAAGTAACAACAAAAAAATTAAGAATAAAAAAATTCTGTTTTTTGTTTACTTTTTTTTTTAATTGTTTCCCATGTTTTTCGTTATTTTATTTTTGGGTGTATGTTTATTTTGCAGGAAAAAGTGAATGACAAGACCAAGAAGAAGTGGAGGCTATGGAGGAGTTCATCGGAAGGGTATGGATCTTCATCAAAGAGAAGTCACTTGGCGGCATCAGAGTCGTCCGATTCCGATGATGCTTTCGGTGCAGCTATGGCTACTGTGGTCCGTGCTCTACCCAAAGATTTCAGGTTGATCAGGCAAGAATGGGCAGCAATTCGGATCCAAACGGCCTTTCGAGGATTGTTGGTAATTGGGTTCTTCTTCTCTTTCTGTTTCATCAGATTTCCAGAACTAATATTTAATTATGTGTGCAACTGTGTCAAATTTTTATTTAATTTAATTTTCTACCATCTGTTCTGGTTCAGGACCGTGACCTTTAGATGTGTAGAAATAGTTTCAGTTATAGGTATATGCATTGAAAAGAAAATTTTATACAACTACAATTTTTGGAATTTTGTTATATAAACAATCGTCTAGGCAAGCTTAGCTTTGGAGTAATAAGCTGGTGAGATTTCTAATTCTACATAGTTGGTGAAGATCAATTTTTGACAAATGAGAAGGAAAATAGCTCATGATTTTGGTCCTGTATGTATCCGTATGGCCTCCATTAATTTGTTTGAGTCTGTTGACCCATTTCATAGTTGTGTGGAAAAAAGTTGGATTTGGATTTGTAAGGACATTTTGTGCTGATATGGTTGTATAATATCTTACTTATAGATGAGGTTCATCATGTTGCTTCATCTTAACGAGAAGCGTGAGAGGTCAAAGAAAATAACCAGATGTTTTATTCAGGTTTTTCTGAATATGCAAGTTTGTTGAATGTAAAATCCAGAAACAATGTTCGTTTCCTAGTGTGCTGTCCTCTTTTCCTCTTTCTAAAAGCTGAAAAAACAGAAGAGTCACTATCTTCAAGTGAACTAAACCATTTGAAAGATCGGTCTGGAAAACAGCCATTGTGGCTTAATCAATGGGGTGTCGAAGTTTATCAGTCTATTACACAACAGTGAGCTATGTCATAGAATCTTACGATACTTATTTGGAGAAGAGTCATGTGTGCTTTATAGTTTTCATCTTTTGTGTGTGAATTTCGAAATGATTGCAGGCAAGACGGGCCTTCAGGGCCTTGAAAGCTGTGGTCAGGCTCCAAGCAATATTTCGAGGCCGACACGTCCGGAAGCAAGCTGCTGTGACACTGAGGTGCATGCAAGCTCTTGTCCGAGTTCAGGCTCAAGTAAGGGCAAGGTCTGTGGGGATGGCTTCTGAAAAGCAGGCTATGATGCATAGCCTGTTGGACGAACATTGCAGCCAGGTTGACCCCACCACACAGGCTGAGGTTAGATGTTCTCAGATTTATATGATTCTGGGTGGTAGTATTGTTACATATGTGAAATGCAAAGGTAATGTTGTTTGTTATGTGTTGGGTGTTATTGATTGCAGAAAGGATGGTGTGATATTCCTGGAACTGCGGAAGAAGTTAGAACAAAGCTACAGCTGAGGCAAGAAGGAGCAATCAAGAGGGAGAGAGCAATTGCATACTACCTCTCCCAAAAGGTTCTTTCTTATCCTTCATCTTGGTCAGCTATTTAGCAGAACGCATTTTCTAATTAATGCTGTGTGGTAAAGAGAAATTCATAAGCGCTTAATTAAGATATATAGCCTTAATTGTATAAATTCACAGTATGTCTAATTTTCTTTGCTTTCAGCAATCAAGATCATGTCCTAGTCCAAATTCAAGAACAAACAAGCCTGTAAAGTCCATCAAACATCATAGGCTGGATAAGAAGGGCCACGGCTGGAGCTGGCTAGACAGTTGGATGGCAGTTAAACCGTGGGATAGCAGGTTGTTCGAAGAGATGCATTCAGACCCGTCAGAGATGACTCCTTTCTATCGGAAAAGTGAAGACAACATTGTTGGGTTTTATTCCTGTTCTTCCGAGCAAGACTCGGTGAAAGGAAGAAGGAATAATGTCAATACTAAAATTATTGCTAAACCTCCTATAACTACTCAGATTACTCGCTCATCATCCTCCCCGAGTTCTGAATCTCTTTATGACGGGACCTCACCATCCACTTCATCTTCATCCACATCTGTAACTCCAATTTCCGGCAATACACTCACGATGGAAAGAGCAGAAGAGAGTTACTACCGAAAACCCAGCTACATGAATCTCACTCGGTCTATCAAAGCTAAGCAAAAAGCATCGAGGTTTTGTTCTCCTAAGAAGTGGATGGAACTTTCTAATGGAGACGACAGAAGCTTGGCTGATTCTGAACCATCATTCAATTTGTGCAAAGATCTATACCCACCAATACCATTGGGGCCGACATGATCAGCTGAAGTATCAACGACATTAAGGTTTCTTGAGTTCAACAGCTTGTTGCACATTGCAAATTACATAGAGATTTTCATCATAGGATTAATTCTTGATCCAAACAAGTATAATGGCATATTATTATTTGAGATATTTATACTAAAAATGTAGATGTTTGGCAGGATTTTGTTCATAGAGTTGAAAGAAATATGCACTACTTCCGTGAGTTAATGGACGTTCTGATAGAAGATTGAATTGTCATTTCCTCTTCTATTTATTTGTAAGAAAAGTTGTAGAGAAATGACATTAAGTTTTAGCGTATATTGTTGTTGAGTATTGGAATTTTCAATGAAGATTGAAAGAGTGCTGTTTTGAGGTTTAAGGAGGCTTCTTGTTTGTTCTATCACTAGCTTGGTTGTATATGGGACGAAAACAAGACTGCAGGTGACATCTATTTCACACCGTTTCTTGTTCTTCTTCATTGTTTTGTTGTCCCCGTTTATCTAATTCCATCTAGTCCAGTCAAATACGGTTCACAAATCCCATAAAAATTTCAGGAAAAATGGCATGGATGGAAATTATTTAGCTTTATCGAAATATTGAAGATTCTCATATACTTTGCAGGCAGGATAGCATACATATCAGATAAAGATTTTCTAGCTTTATCAAAAACATGAAAGATTCTCCCAAGTAGTGATTAAGCTCTTTTCCATGAATACCCCACATACAAAGCCAATAATAATTCATGGAAGAATCAAACACAAAAGAAACTGTGGGGTGTCTTTGTTTTCTCGTAATTAAGCACTCAGAATTTTGATTCAGTTTTCAATGCTTTTCATTCTGGTCCCAGAAATTGAATAAGCTCAATCATAAAGCAAAATGGTATTACAGCTCACAGGTAACTCTTAAACAACAGGCTAGCTTGCTGCTAAAAGCAATTCCAATTTTCAAGGACCATGCATAAGATTTCAAATCATGCGACTAGCAATAATTAAGCTCTATCAAACATTGGTCAATATAAATGACTATGATATGTTACCATTAAACACAAATAAAATAAGTTTCGATCAAATGAAATAACCGTGCATGGCCATTGATGTAACGTTTATATAACAAATTATGGTCCCGTTATTCACGCTCAAATAGAAGGACCACAATCATCAACCTCGTCCCAGCTGACGAATATTGTGAATGAGTTGATGTTTTCATCTCTTTCAAGAAATTGAAAGAAATGCAAAGACGATATTAAACAAAATACACAGGCTTAACAACCACATAATGACTACAATATAGAGTTGTCTGATACAATGCTCCCACCGCCACTCTCTCTTGAAAAACCTTGAATTTTTTATGTCTTTGTTACTAACCCCTCCAATGAACAACACGATATTATAGATATACACTAACAACGATATACTAGAGGTGTTGATATGAGTATATAAATTTTTTTATTTTTTATTTTTGGTTACAAGTTTTACATACGTTACAGATGACAAATAACTCGTAGCTTTAACAACAGCGCATGCATACAGTAGCAAATTTTGATGTTCACATGATATAGAGACCGCACAAGATGAAATGGTTAATGGGTCAGTTTCAGAAGTGAGTACCAGATTATACATTTTGGGTAGCTTTAGACAGTATCTTCAATAGGTTAGAGTTTGACTTCTCTCTCAAGAGCATGAATTGCATATAGAGGACAAAAACAAGAAGATGAGGTACCGCGTGGGAGGAAGCACAAAGTAAAGCAAAAAAACAAGTTTGGTATCATCAAAAGCTGTAAGCTTTTCTTGGATGCATATGCATGCAGGGCAATGAAGGCAATGCAATGTAAGCATACGTATGTGTCAAAGTTGATATGATTTGATGAAAAGTAAAGAAAAGAGAAAAGTTATGGGAAAGCTTTCCTTCAAGTGTGAGTAAGTGGACTTTCTTTCGATGGGGGATTGGCATGAAGAGAAGGAAGCATTGTGGGGTCTCAAATCATCGCTATTTTATTGCATACTCATGAAATTCTTTTATGTGATAGGAGAGTTACATTACATTACGCATTACAAAATAAGGATGCTACTAACAAAAAAACATATTGGATGCACTAACAGATTAAAAAAATTATAGTTTTCAATATATTAAAATCTATATATTAGTGGAAACGAGGATATTCTAATTAAAGAAGAACTATTTAATGAGATAATTATACCTGGTGACATATATTTTTAAAATATTGGATCAAGTGACAATCCGTTAATTTTTACTACTAATTCTAACGAACCAAGGGTAAAATAAAAAAAAGATTTATTTTATGATTAATTATACATGTGTGACACAAGTTTTGACAAATTTCAAAATGATGACACATGATCTAAAAATACTCAATCATGCGACAATTCGTTAATTGTTACTGTAAATTCTAACAGATCGAAGGTAATATTAGGAAAAAAAGATTTATTATATTGATTTACTTTTTTCATTTTCCTCTCTCACTATCTTCTTCTTCTTTCATTTTCTCTAGTTCTTTTTCTCTTTATTTCTCCGTCCTCTTCCATTCATTTTTTGCTCTCTTTTTCTCTTTTTTTCTTCATCTTCTTCAATTCGTTTTCTTTTCCCCCCCCCCCCCCCTTCCTCCTTTCTTCATCTTCTCCACGGCTATAGCATGATAGCAGCTGCAAGCTCATGGAACCAAAGAAGTAGTTTGATTCAACAAGAAATTAAAAAAAATAGTTTGATTTAACAAAAAAAATCTCTGTTAACTATATATTTATAAGTCGGGCAGAAACATCATTTTGTCACTAATTATAGGGCATAATTTGTTCATAATTAATTGACTACTCCCGCTAGAGTTAACAACTTGTCATCTAATCGAGTACTTTTAAAACATAAGTTATATTTTTTAAACATGTCAAAACAAGTGTCAAGCATCACATGATGGTAATCAATCCTAAAATAAATTTATTTTTCTAATTTTACTCTTGGTCCATTAGAATTAATGGTAAAAATAATGGATTGTGACCTCATAGAGTATCTTTAAAAAAAAAATAAAGACATCCACATTAGACAAGAATTATATGTATAAGGACTCTATACACACTTAATATTTAACGAGATAAATATATGTCTCCGTCAAATAATTGGTAGCTAGCTAGCTAGCCAGCCATGCATGATTGATTGATGAAGATGTACGCATATCAAGTTTGTTGATTTCCACATGCAAATTCTTTTATTGTTGTCAAAATTATTAGGATTCCTTATCAATTGTCAAGGGTAAAAGAAGTTTTGAGTTTAATGTATATGATTGCGCATCACTTTTCTCATGAAATAAAGTGATTGTCTAGTAACCCTATTGCATACTCCGCTCACCCCACCCATTATTCTTATCGCAAACTCCATAATTTATAGAAAAATAATTGTTCATGCGGGCATCCTACTGTAAGAACTAGTTAATCTTCTTTTACCAAAATAAAAAAATAAATAAAATCAATTCTTGTCACATCTGCGTTTTGGTCTTGAGGCGCTCATAACTAGTGAGAATAGGGCCATCATTAGCTAATTAATTACATGTAAATATGTCTCGGTTCTATGTACGAGTCAAAATCAAAAGGGGACTAAATTTGTAACCCTCATATATCTCACATTATTGATCTTATAAATACGATGGGACATTAAGACGTTTGGAATTTTTAGCATTTCATTACATGGAAAGGAATGATATATGTCAATTTTAGTTTGATATATATAAGAGATGCAAAAATGAAAAGAAAGGAAAAAAGAGAGAAACTTTCTTGAATGAAAATGACCTAAATCAATACCAAGATTTTTCTTTCAAAGACGACAAATAAATACCTCGCTAGCTATTGATATGAATGAAAATAAAGGAAAACAAAAAAAAAACCCTCTTGAATGAAAATGACCTATACCAAAATCAAAATTTTCTTTCAAAGAGGACAAAGAAATACCTTGCTAGATATTAATTTGTGATATAGAGATGCACAGGGTGCTGACTTCACAGTATTTTAGAAGTTGGGATGAAACAAAATTTCTGCTACTGTTTGTGTCTTCTGATGGCTCAACAAATAAAGCAAAAGAGTCTGATGCTATTAATTGTTGCATGTGCAACAATTAAGTCAAGAATCTTTATTGGTCCTATGGGTTATCTATTTCTTTCATCACAAGCATTCCAAACTCTTACTTTTTCTTTCAGGACCATGTGGGAAAGTTCAAATATGTGTAACCTAAAGTACTTAGCAAATAAACCTTCATCACAGGAACTAGATTATAAACCCAATTTTTTTTTTTAACTTTTGGTTAATTTCAAGGCTCAATAATATGCAGCTCGCTTCCCAAAATAGAAAAAGAATATGCCTTTCTTGTCATGTTTCCTATTTTCCCTACTACTATGTTTTGAACCAATTTTCAGGGAAAAATATATTAAAAGGATCTTTTTTGTTTTTAATTTTTTTATGCTTCTTAATTTTTCTTTTTTAATTCAGAATTATCAATCTTTAGTTGGCTAAACACATTTTTTATGCTTCTTTCTAACAACCTGGAAATCAAAATCATAAAGTTATTTTTTGATTATGACATTCTTGACAACATTTAAACATTCAATTTTTTTTTTAATCATGAACAATAACCATGAAGAAAATTTGTTCTTTAATTATTGATGGTTCCTTTTCTTTTTTTGGAACATAGGTCAAATTCCGATTCAATTATATTAATTACTGCATTTTTCTAACTCAGTATTAATCCCTATATTGAACACATCTCCCAACAACCGAAAAAAATATTCTTAAATAATATTGAATGCCCAGTCGTACAATAATCACCTATACATATATAGAAAATTTAATCTAGATTAAGATATCAAAAAAAATCTAATATATAATTTTTTAGAATAAAAAATCTAATATAGAATTAATCACAAGGAATCTTTCAACGGACAGTAAAACCTTTAATTAATTTACTTTAGTAATCCAATTTGCTTTCATCATTGATCAAAATAAATGCTGCCTTTGGTACCCGAAAAAAGTTGCCATGAGATTTTCCCATTTGCTATTTTTTCGTCCTTCTAAATAAATCCCTTTATCTCTTGTTTTTTGTGAATCAAGTTTAGAAATCCACCTTAATTGCTGTTAGCTATCATGTAACTTTCACTGTTATATGTTAATTTTAATAACAACCCTTTTAATGTTGACATTGCAGTTTACTGCTTAAAATTCTTTTTGTAAATTCTTAGCAGAGAATTAATATAAAAATGATGTGATTAAATTGAATTACTAAACCTGCCGGGAATTGCGACTAGGGTACAGTAGTAGTTTTATATATATAGCAAATTTGGGGAGATAAGTGTAGTTCGACAAAGGGATTATATATGTATAGAAGTGAAGTTTGATTCAAAAATTGATAATTTAGGCAATTAAGCTAGTTCTGTTTTTGCTGCTAGCTCAATTTAGAACCCACTTTGCAAAAGGAAAAGAAAATGGAAAACTTATTAGTGGATTCCTTATACATTTGGAATTATCTACTTGAATAAAACAAAAGGAGCTCTATTTGATCGGAATGGTGACCTAAAGTTGGTTCTTTCAAAGATTATTATTAATCACCTTAGTCCTTGTCAAAAGATTATATTGTTTACAAATATATTGGTGTAGTCCATATTATAATATTGTAAAATTTAGTCTAGACTTGTATGTAATACTTGAATAACATCCAAGAATATATAGGCTAGCTAGGGGCTTTTATTTAATGAAATGAAAAAGTAGTAAATTATGTATGATACTTATTTTAATCGATTAACTAACTATATTGCCATAAGTTAACAAGAATAATGGATCTATAGGAACATTGATCAATATGAAAGAATCATCAAATTGGACGGTGGGGACCCTAACATCCAAGTCTCTTGAAGAATAGTTGGACATTGCGTTATAACTAGTCGAAGCTGGTGTGTGTAAAAACTTTACCACCGCCTCTCTTATTCAGAAGAACTTTTTGGCCCAGTAATTATCAGCATCAATCTAATTCAATGGAGAGAATGAATATGAAAGGTTAAAAGTAATGTAAATGAATAGCTAATTAATTATGGAGCCTATCATATGTAAATGAATATTCTGATTATTCATTATTAGCATCATTATCTTCTTCATTATCTATTCATCGAGTTTGTTATTATCAATAATGAGTTGCCATTAACTAAATCATATTTATGCATATAAGCCCTAATTGTGATAACTGTTCGGGTAGTATATATAAAACTGTATGCATGTGAATGAATATGGCCCCCTCATCAATGTAGACGAAGGGTGTATGTTTTTTTTGGGGGGGAGACGGGTGTGATGTTGAATGTCATAGATATTTTGTGATATGTTGTTGCCTCAATGAAAACCAATTGATTTCTACTTGAGATTGCCCGGGGGGAAAAAAAAATCTAACACCATACCTACCAAATTCCATAATCATATCATTTCATCAAAGTGCTGAGTAAAGAAATAGTTTAATTACAACCATGTAAGCATATCATTGTCCAAGTTATTATAAAAATTAATTATACAATAGTATACTAACTAAATGAAGCTAATTTTTGTTTTCTTTTAAGTAATCAATTAATTGAAGGCGGGCCGGTCGGCAATATTTTATCTGTACTCCAATACCACTGGTGTGTCCTTGCATCTTTCATGTTTACCCTAAAATGGATTCCATGCATTTCTTCTTTTTAAAGATTTGACCCCAGTTGAATCATAACAATCTTTATAGTACATTATGATTACTATTCTTTTGACTTATTAATAATTGTGCTTTATTTTGCGTCTCAAATAAAATGATTATTAATTAAAAGGTACGTTACTACTAATCCTTGTGTTACATGTGGGCTTCTATTCTCTTCAACCTGCAATATTTAAGGATCCAATAAAAGAAAAATCGACATATTCTTAATACACGGTTAACAATGTCTCCCACCCAAGTCCAATCAAGAGAGAAAAAAATGAAAAAGTTGATGAAAAAGCCAAGATTCCATTGGAATTTTTTGCTATCACACAATGGAGCCAAAGTGTTGCCACTAAGTGAACATCAGAAGATGCCTGTAACTAGATATAACTTTTTTTTTCGCTTGAACTAGAAATGTTTCATTCAAATTTTTAGCTGTCTTTCATTGCTTTGCTTTATTAGATCATCCTAAATACAGCCTTTTGGGAATCATTGTTTCAGACTTTTTTATACTTAGCTAGCACTCCAAAATTTGTTTGTCAAATAATTAATAACTCGCTCGATATCAAATTATACTAATGGATGCATGCTTTATCATAAGATCAAAGAGATTCAACTTGATAAATATTAACATCCTTTAAACTGAGAAGAGATGCGAGAGGAATTCAAAGGAGGAAATGAAATAGATCCTTGGAGATTAAATTAGAAAAAGAGATCAATTTATCTTCAATAATTAGGTAATAAACTGATCTATAATCTAATCAACTATAAGAATTAGACTGATTAGTGCTCTAATTAAACTTCTATGTTAAGAAAGATTTTCGACCCGAAAAATCTTTATAAACATGAATATGATTGCATTACTGATACATGTTATATATTATTAATATCAGAGGCATTAGCAACATTAATAATTAGGATTTTGGTTCAGCGAATCACCACAATTATAAATATGACGAGGTCTAACATGAAATTTACATAATATGTTTCTTAACTTCTTTGGCATGTGGAGAAGCGCCCGCTCCCGGCCACCACCCTCCATAAGCCTCAGCATAGTTCTTCCCTTGATGAGAGAAACTAAATCCATTTGAAAGTTGATGAAGTTTTTCGATGAGTAGCAAATAATTGAAAGGGGGATAAGTTAAAATAAAAACGCCTTTTCTTTTTAAAAGTAAAATAATTGTTATCCTAAATTAAAGCTACAAAATATTGTTTAGTCTCCGATTGCCTCAATATTGAATGGATTTGTGTAAATACTCTTTTAATCACTGGAGTTTGAGCTCGAATCTAAAAAAATGATCTAAAACAGTGAAGTTTTTATTTTGCAACGGCTGGATTTAACATAACTACAAGATTCAAATAGTATTTTTATTTGATATAACTTAAAATTCAAAAGATTTATGATACATCAAATGAAAAATAAATGGTAATTAAATACATTTTACGGAATATACGAAGAGACCTTCGTACAACCAATCATATCGTATGGCATTTGTTTATAGAAAATTAACTTGTATAAGAATTTCGTGACTGTGTAGTTTACTCATTACATAATCATCAAAAGCGACGGTGATGAAATGAAGCATGCAAAACTAGTGAAAAGGTTATGTTAAATGACATGACTCATGAGGGGCATCGGATCGATAAGTCCAAAGTGGGACCCACAACTGTGCATGATGAACACGTGCACACAGGCATGCCAGACCATCTCTGAACAAAAACGAAGAAGGGATCCCCCCCTATGAGTCATACAAATTCTTACAGAGAAGAACTGCAGCTTTTAGCCTTTTGCCCCAAAAAAACCCTATCTGGGGCCACACTGATGACAATGCCATTGGTACTGCTCTCCTCTCCACATTTATATCCATGACAGTGTACTCTAAGTCTCTCGTTTTATTTAAAAAGTCTTTTCTTTTCATTTTTAATCATCATCAAAAGATATTCAGAGAGTGGGAGGGAAGATCAAGAAGAGATCATATAGCGAGCTTCTTCTGTTTTGTTTTCTCTTTGTTTAATTTGTTTTAGAGAGAGACAGAGAGACAGAGAGACAGAAAGACAGAGACAGAGACAGAGATGGGGCATCACTCTTGTTGCAACAAGCAGAAAGTGAAGAGAGGATTATGGTCACCGGAGGAAGATGAGAAACTCATAAACTACGTTACAACTTATGGCCATGGCTGCTGGAGTTCTGTTCCAAAACATGCAGGTTTTATTTGTTACACTTATTATTTTTTAAAGGTTTTATTTGTTCAGTCAGATTGGTAAGAGTTGCTGACCGGTTCTACGGCAAATTATTTTTATGTTACTACATATAATAGCAGTACTGAAATATTTCTTAAAAGGACTGTATAATTGTAAGAAAAATATACCTTTTTTTTTCCTCTTGTTTGATGGTGCAGGCCTGCAAAGATGTGGAAAGAGTTGCAGACTGAGATGGATAAATTATCTCAGACCTGACTTAAAACGTGGGAGCTTTTCTCCTCAGGAAGCTGCCCTCATCATCGAGCTCCATAGCATTCTAGGCAACAGGTAATTAGCATGTTCGAGCGAGAGCATCACTAACATAAGTTACGTCTCCAAATTTGTGTTACAATTATACATATTCATGCAAATGAAGACTTTTTATTTTATCTTTTGGACAGATGGGCACAGATAGCGAGGCACTTGCCAGGGAGAACAGATAATGAAGTGAAGAATTTTTGGAATTCAAGCATAAAGAAGAAGCTCATGTCCCATGAAATTGTTCCAGCTTTAGCCAGCTTCCCAGCTGATTTCCACAACTCTACTTGTCCTGAAGAAGTCGGTTTCTTTTCTTTGAACACAAACCCTAATTTGATATTAAATTCTCATCAACAAGATCATCAATTCCACCTTCCTTCTCCACCACCACCAATGTTCCACAACAATTTTGATCAAGCTGAATTCAAACTGAATCTAAGCAATTACAACGTTGCTTCTATTCATTTCCCACCACCTCCTACAATCATTCCATCATCGTCAACTTCTTCATCTTCATTGGATTGGTCATTGCCTCATCATCTTCAGCCTCAAGTACACCTTGATCCCAATCCATTAGAGAATCAAATTTTCAGCCATATTGAACCAGTAGCTCTTCCACATTACTATGATGATATTATAGGAGATCATGATAATAAGCTTAATACTACTGATCCAAGCATAGTTACAATGCCATATGATCAAAACCCTTTTTTGGTACCCACAATGCCTAAACTTTGTGAGATTCTTGAAGGAACTGTCTGTAACCTGCCATCTTCATCAGCTTCCTTAGAAGGAGTTGACCCAATTGCTAAACTCTCATGTGGTACTACATTTTCATCTGGTTCATATCTTTATCATGTACCAGCAGATCCAATGGAGTACACTGATGCAATCATGTCAACACTGCAGCCATTATCAACTTCGCCATCGTCGTCATTGTCGTCATTGTCACCATTATCAAGAGGGACATATGCTACTACTACAAACCCTAATTTCCCTTCAACCAGCTGGGGTCCTTAGAGATATGATACTTCATTGAAAAGTTCTAGGTACTATTCAGTCAATATAGAGCATTTATTTCTTGAATTATGCATATAAATATAATTAAGATGGTAAGTGCAACTTATATTGGAAGACCTAGGTGGTTGCTAGTTCGGGTGCTTCAGTGAGTGATGCTTTTTAATGTTCCATAAAATAATGTGTTGCTAGGTTCTTTCAGATGTCTCTGAAAATTGAGAAATGAGAATATACATCTTGTGTGCTTTCATTTATTAATTCTGTTGTGATGAAGTACTCCTTAATATTTCAGTAGTTAATTGATACCTTATGTCTTCTTTTTCTTTTCCCCTTTCTGTTCCTTAGTGCCTCAGTTTTTTATCTCTCTCTCTCTCCCCAGTTAACAATAATATAATCCAGTACACAGTAAAAGGTTTATATACATTTGAACTTTTGATGGCCTTACGGGAAGGATAACGTCCAGTGTTCTTAGAGGGATGACATTAAATAGGATGATTTTTACTAATTTTTTTTATCGCCAATTAAATTTAATTTCAAAACTCCATAGTTAAACATGCTGAAGCTGAAACAATTAGGGATGACAAAAATCCTCACGGGGAGGGAAAAAATTTTTTACCCAATTTTTTATTCAGGGAAGGGACGGGGATGAGGTGGAATCCCCATCCATTCCCCATTTCCTCTATTTTAATTTTTAATTTTATTTTAATTTTTTAAAATTACTAGTAAATAAATAATAAAATTTGAATTATATTATAAAATTATAAATATTGGTAAAAATAAAAAATATCAAAATATTTATATTATTAAACTTTTAGGCCTAATCAACTAATTAAAGTCTTAAATTTTTATTTAGAACATTAAAAAAGCCGGGTAAATTCTATTAACCCAAATATTTTGTTTTATTAAAAATATTAATTAAGCATCTACATTTATTTCATTTATTTTATTGTCGATATAAAAGTAAATTCTTTTTCTTTTTATTGTAGGATTATGAAAATTGAGAAAGATAATTATTTTGATAATTTGTCTTTTGCATGTGACTTTTGTAATGGATCAATGTTAATGTAAGATATATTTCGAATTTTACTTTTATTTGAATTTTTTATTTTAATATAATTAACTCAAAATCGAAAACAAAAAAATATATTAATTATTCGGGGATCCCCTGCTATTATTTGGGGAGGGGATGGGGATTCTCTTAAGCAATTCTGACGAACGGGGATGGGGGCATACACAAAATATCAGGGATAGGTACGGGGAGATTGGTCCCCTCCCCTCCCCTCCCCATTGCCATCCCTAGAAACAATTCAATGGTGAACAGGTGAATTAATCCTACAACGTCTATGATAAAACTTTAATTCCTCTTGAACAATATTTCCTATGTTGTAGCAGAACCCAAACGGTTTTACAAATAATATTTGTACGTATGTCACTGATGAACTAGTTACCTCTTACATGCATAATTTTACTCCCTCTTTTCAGTAAGATATTCTCTCGTAATCGTTGACCTGACAAAAATTCATGACTCACTTGTCAAGGCTTAAGAATGTAAGTCACTCTCTCGCTTAGTCTCCTGATAATGACTTTTCTTGAGATGATTCACACCCTCCTTACAAATGCAGTCAATCGGCGGTTATTGCATGATAATGAGTAGCTTAGGCTAGTTTCGATATGAATAAGGGACACATACTTCATATGAAAAGATGAAACGAAGTTTGTGGTGCAGCTATTTTCATTTGCTTTCAACTGCAAAAGAATGAAAAGGCCTTCTTGTCTTTTTCTACTATTTACCTTCGACCTTGAAATTAACCGGATTAAATCCCCAAGACCTCTACCAACTACTCTATGCACTTGAAGTTTTCACATAAATTAAATTTCCACTTGTGCTATCATAGTTCGAGACGAGTCTTTTAGAAGATGATTTAACTAATTGGGTTTCGGGTTGTAACGAAGGCTCCAGGCAAAGTGCATAAGTTCAGAGATTTTTTGGGCTTTGGGACCTCAAGACTCCAATATTTTGACCCAAAAGAACTCATTTCAAATACTGATCATGTTGCGGAAATTCACCCATCAGAATTGGCAGCATAGCGTTTGCTCTGTTTCTGAAGCCGCCAATCTACTCAGCAGCCCATACCACGGGTGACTTCCCTGATGTGATTATGCTGTCATGACTATTTCAATTAAAAATGAAAATCGCTATAAACTCAACAACATTGTTCTTTTATCTGCCCATCAGTAGAAAAATATGCATCAGCAGAAAAATGTGCATGAGGTTGGCTGGAAGAAAAAAAGGTTGCTCTCTAACGCCGTTTCAACCCGACTAGAGCATCGGTTATTTGCTCTTGCATTGAAGTTCTGAAGCAGATCATGGAATACAACTAAATTTCATAGCTAATTCAAACTACAGAAAAAAGCAAGACATTCCAAGTAATAAGATATCCCTGCATGCATGTGTATAGAAAGAACAATCTTTTAAGTGAACAAAACAATGTCCAAAAGCCCTGTCATTCCAACTGCATTTCAAGATCATTTGAGGTGTCGGGATAGCCGGCAAATGTGTCTCCAATTCACTTAACCCTACCATCACATACAGGCAGGTCCTAGTCTTGATTCCGATTATATCAACTTGCCATAAGTGGAGTTACTATGCAGTAATTCTTGACCGACCCTTCGCTATTCTTCTAGCAATGACTCTTCGCCCACCCTTGGTTGCCTTGCTGCTCATGTAGAAAAGTAAGTTAATTACACAAGTCCACGAAGCTCTACATGTTCATCCAAAAAGCAAAAATGAGAAGAGAAATTCACTAGCAAGGGCATCCAACCAGGAACAGGTCACTATCCTATTTCCAAGATATCAGAACTGCATGCAAACGTTAATTCAACTTACGCATCCCAGAAATAAAAAATTGCCACCCTAAAACTGGAGGCAATTAAAGACTTCATTCTAGTAAAAACCATAACTCAAGAAAGGGAGAAAGTGAGGTTTGTTTCATATTCCAAGTTCTTAAATTGTCATTGAATATTAATTAGAGAAGAGAAAGAGAAAGAGATGTACCGAGCAAAGAATCCATGATTCCTCTTTCGCCTGATGGTGCTAGGCTGGAATGTCCTTTTGGGAAACAAGAGCATTGGCTCATCTGATAAATTTCCTGCAGAAAGAAACATATTTTCAGTGATGCAAACATAAAAGAGAACACAGGTTAATGGAATCCAAGATAACACCATTGACCAATCCTCTCCAACTTTTTACAGCTGAAAGAATGAAAGAGTAAAGCACATAAAAGGTAAGAAAAAAACCCAGCAGCAATTGATAGGTAGCAGACCTATTTTCTCCAGCAAAATCAAGCAGCAGTGAATTGCAATTGTTTTAAGCAAAATACTAAAAGATTTCTCCCTTGATGTCTTCAGCGAATTATTAAATGTCCATCCACACACAATTGTTGAAAAAGCAAATCCCAAAATAACAGACCCGATCACATCAAATTAGAGATCAAATGGTTTCAAGACTAAGGTTGAGTTTGTTTTTCATTTGGAATCTGAATAGACTTGAATTAGTTTGGATTCTGAATAGAGTCGAATATCTAAATCTAAATGATATGTTTTTTTTTTTTTTTTCCCACTGAATTGCTAAAAATAAATATTAAGTTTTTTTTTTTTAACTTACAAAGTCTAGAAACTAGTATTTTTACATTTGTGCCCTTACAAATTATAAATGTGAAACAAATAATAAACATATCAAAAAATATAAATAAGATAATATATTGTCATAACATAAATTAACTTCAATTGAATACAATCCTTTGATATTCTTAATTAATATATGTTAATCAATTTTATTGTAGTTGATGATGTTTTTATATGAAAAATATTTATAAAAAAAATGAAGAAAACAAAAAGATAAAAATAATAATAATCTATCAGTACATTATCATAAGTTATAGAGATGGATCATAATGTTAATTATGAAATTTTATTTAGGTATAAATGAAAATTAATTAATTAGATAATGATATTTTGGATAATATCTTTTAATGAATTATTCAGACTTTTTAAATTAATCAAAAAGCTAAAAAAATTAGCTTAATAACTTAATGACTGAAAATTTTCAACAAAGTGAAAAAAAAACAGACTTAATAACTTAACTGATTGAAATTAAGTCAATAAGTTGAAAAACCAAAAGCCCTTAAGAATATATATGTCATATTAGGAGACATCAGTCAGACGAGAATCTCATATATAAAGGGAATGGATCAATGATTAATTCATAATAATCATCATTTTTTACCAACATACATAGAACCTAAATGCAATCCAATTCTAAGGCACCTACAGCCGCAAGAAAGCATACCTATTGAGAAACAAAAGCCATATCTGCAATTAAATAACATATTGCTTTTGGTTCCTGCTAAAACCATCAACACAACCTAACTGCATGAACAAAGAAGCTAGAGCTAATGTTTTGAGAATCCGATCAACAGAAAACACAATGCCAAATCCCAATTATGAAATACCAGGTACAATCATATACTGTGACAGCATGATAATATCAGGGATCAAATATATAGAGCAGAAACACTACATACCAATTTTAAACAATGTAGTAAAAGGCAAATGACATAATAAAATTTTCAATTTGTAGCCAAAATAACCACTTACAAAAAGATATTAGTACATATATAATCAACATAAAGAATGATCAATCGACAAAACTACATAATACCAAAAAAACATTAAAACGAAAAAAAAATTGATCAAAATCAAAACTTTAGAAGCACAAACAAATAAACAGAGAATAGAAATGACAGAGAAAAAAATACCATTGGGTAAGTAGAATTCGAGAGAAGGAAGGCCAGAGGGGTACAAGAATCCTTGAGAGGCGACTCTAGTGAGCGAAACGGAGTCGCTGCTGGAGGGAAGATAAAGTGAAGTTTGGATTTTGGAGAGAGAAGGGAATTGATGGTGATGGGCCGTGTTACTTTGATGAACGAGTAATGTGTTTGGTTTTGAAGATACAAGTCGGTTCAGCAGAGACGCTCCCGTTCGGATTAGGGTTTTGGTCGCCATGGACGTTTGCTAGAGAAAATGGTCTGTCCACTGTCGTCGTTTTGATAAACCCTAGCCTAGAGCTTCAATACAGAGTCTTCTTAATAGTGTTAGTTCACACTTTGCTGTGCATTTACAGAATTTCTTTTTTTATTATTATAAAAGGAAATTAAGCGACACATCAGTTTTACAATATATATAATTTTTTTCTAAGAAAATAAAATGATACATCAGATATATTAAATATACATAGATTGTTTTAATGATATATTTATTATAATTATAATTTTTTTAATTTTAAGATATATAGAATTTAATGTTATAATTCTTCTAACAAAAACTTTTTTATTTATGAAAATTTTATTCTGGTAAGCTGTACATTGCAACATTAAATTTAATAATAAAAATATTCACCGTCCACTTAATTTTATCCATCTTTTTAAAATACACATATCCTAATTTTTTTAACTGCACTTCACCTAAATTTATAAATTCTTTCGTATTTCCACCTCCGTCTACAAATCGTCAATAAAATTAACAAAATTTTATCTAAATTACTTTTTAACCCCGACAATAAAAATTTTTTTTTTTTTTTTGAGAAGATAATAAGTCTCCCCTTTCACGCGCCTTCCAAGCCAAGCCGAAGAAACCTCTAATTCCAAATACAGAAACAAATTCGCTTATTCTTTCTTCTTCTGAGATTTTCATTTTGACTTCGTCCCTCCTCGCTCTGACTTTGATCGACTTGCTCACACTGCGTCTTTTTTGAGAGAAGAGGTCAAGGTTGGTCAGGTAAGATCCATTCGTTCCTATTCGAGCTTGGCCTTTGAACTTTAGCAAATAGTCCATTGAATAGAATGGAGAGAGCTCCGAGTCACGGAAATGCTCCTCTGTCAAGGAGCTCCGGGGGCTGGTTCGCGTTAGGTTAAAAAAAATATCTTCTCCGAGGAAGGCCGCAATTCCAATAGGAATTGAGGAGAGAGGTCTGGGTAACCAGGAGAGGAAATTCGTGTTGAAGAGATTAGTTAGAGAAAGGCAAACCCGCGTATGTTTATTTTTGTTTTCTGTTTCTGTTGTTTTTTTTTTTGTCCGTTTGATCTCTCTCCACTTGGCGGCCTCCAATCGCGGCCGTTGATTCGCCCACGGTGGACACCTTTTTGTTATGAAGTTTGGCGGTGAATTGTTCTCACTCGTTTTGTTTCTCTTCTCTTTGTCTGCAAACCGTCAATAAACTGTGGCTGTTTTCATTTGTGGGGAATAAACTATGGCCGTTTTCATTGCTTGATGTGCTGGTGCGGGTGCCACTATGCCTCTTTTTCCTTTTTTTTTTCTTATTACAGATCTTAAACGACGTCGTTTTTGAAGCCCAATTGAAATTATCATTTTATCCTTATGATGCCGGCAACGTCTTAACGGTTTGCGAACATAGGTGGAAATGTGAAAAAATAATAAGTTTAAGTAGAATGCAGCCAAAAAAATTAAAATTTATATATTTTTAAAAAAATAGATAAAATCAGGTGGACGGTGAATATTTTCTCAATTTAATATTAAAATAATGATCTTTCATTGCAGGATTATTTTCTTGTAAGATGGAAGCCAATAATTCACAAAATACTATTAAATTAAAAGATTAACAAACTCGATATTTTGGTTCCTGATTAATTATGGAGATCACTCAAAAAAGAACAAAAATGAAAAGATAATTAAGCAAACATCAGTAAGATACAGAATAAATCACAAGGTCATACAAATTTTGGACCCTGCTGTTTCCAATTACATTTGGTATCATCATGATTCATGATCATCAACTAAGAGAAACAAACCCACCACCCAACGCCACCAATATTGGAAGCCAAAAGAGAAAAAGAAAATGGTAATAATACAAAATAAAAGAAAAAAGAAACTCAACAAATTTTGATGATTGAATTAAGAGAATTGCTTCCGAAAATGTGTACAAAGCCACTGATTATGATTGTGTCGAGCTTTCTGTATCACCAAGAAGTGCAGCAGAGACCCATTCTGATGCAGCTGCTAGTGTTTCTGACTCGGTATGTGAATGAAGTGGTAGAGGAGTAATTGACACCTAAAATACAGAAGAAATCAAGTTTGCTTCATCAAACTTTGTACTGAATCAACTGATTTCTAAGAACGACAAAGGATTAGCAGGAAAAGCTCTTTTATGCCGTTGACTTACAAATCCGTTTTCCAGTGCTCTGAAATCCAGGTCCTCATCGGTATCTTCCTGCTCCTTGTCCAGAAACTGCAAAAAACCCATGGCTAACTCAGTTCATAGCTGTGTAAAACTATAGATTCTTCCGTGAAAGAGAAACAAAGTTGGCAGTACTTGAGAAAATAACTGAGAACCAGCAGATTAATGTCCGTACATATGCAATTACTAAATACAAGACTGCAGAAATTTTATTTACCTCTAGTCTAAAGTACTTCTTGACACGGCCAGTATCAGACTTGCCTGCAGCTCCAACTGACTCAATCTCCACCATACTCTTCTTTTGTGTGGTCAAACGACGAGCTGCACCCTAAGCACAAGTAAAAGAAGGTATAACCCCAAGAATGGATGCTAGACAAAAAAGCAATTTAGATGAAACACAAACAAGGAGAGAGGATAGAATTATGTAATGTACTCACAGCAGCAGAGGCATCTCGGCCAAGCTGTGCAAGCTGTAGGCCAAGACTTTGTTGATTAGACATAAAATGTCCAGCAGGATACCGGTTTGCCGAAACAGCTTGCCAGTTAGGAGTGGATCTCCACATGCTTTGTTTGGTAAATTTGAAACCCTGCCAAGCAAAAGATAAATAATATGCATATTACAGTGAGGTTAAAAGCTGATAACAAAGAAAAATTTAGAGAATACAACAAAGCAAATAAAGTACAGAATATAACTTAGCTATGACATCAAGTAAGCTGACATAAAAGTTGGGTACTGATGCATGTCACTTTATTCACATGGAGGATATCACATTGCAAGGCAAAAGCAACTGGCAATGGGCCAATAAAAGGAGGAAAATTTTATGGGTCATTAACCATTTTAAGCAAAAGGTTGACTGTTTGCAGATAAGCATAATAAAACACAGAAGGAAAAAAACAACTATTCTCTCAAAGGCTAGCAATGATATTGCTTTAATGTGCAGAAAGATGAGTTTAAAGAAATTTAAAAGGAAAAAAGACAGCTCAAAAGTGGGGTTTATGAAAGGAATTAATATGTTGTGCTTTAGGCCAGAGCCAAAGATTAATGAGCTTTGGTGAACAGCTTGACTATAATATTAAGCAACCAATGTTCATTATACTTCCACCTGCTATCCTCTCTTCCATTCATGTAAAGATACTACCAGAAACCATTGCCAAAAATCAGTCTTCAACCATGTATCACATGAAACTTATAAATTGCAAAATCAATATTCTTCACAAACTACTTTTGAAGGAAAGACCTTGTTGGTTAATGGAGATGTCGGGATTTCTACATTGAGCAAGCAACTCCTTGGAAAAATTCCCTTTCCAATATCTCTAGTAGCAGCATTTATCAAAGGTAAACAGACACTGACTGCATCCTTGAAATCACTCTCTTGGCTTTCATCTTTCTTCCTATAAAAGACAATAATTACTTGTCGATGATTAAGCAAAATCATAGTTACTTCCATATAACATAAAGATCAACCCACCAGTTTAGGGATATGGACAGAGAAGGTACACCACAAATTAATGCCTCTCTGGCTCCGGCAACAACACCTGAGTAGAACCTGATGAATTTCTTTAAGATATAAGAATAACTGCAAACTACAACTAAGTGCCAGAAGTATTAAGAAGAACTTTTGAAGCGATAAAAAGTCATGGACAGCTTTAAGCAGATATCACCGAGTAACAGTTGTTCAAGAAAAGAATAACTTATGCATGCTAAACAGTGATTCGAAAGGGCAGTATTGAATTGAATGCCATTGATGCTTAACAAGATGAAACAGAGGCACGTGCACATGGAAACAACTTACATGTGATGACCACAGCTTGAACCTCGGTTGATTCCACTAATTACCTGAAAATCATATTCCAAGAGGACTATGAAAAATGCTTACAGTTGAAATCTAAATTTAAAATCACAAATAACAGGAAATCATTACTAACCAGCAAAGGCTTTGACCAAGAAAATAGTGCCCCAGATAGTGCTAATGACACACAATCCACAGGAGTCCCTGAGTGACAAGTGCCATTAGTAAAGGTCGTATTACTATCAACAAGTATGACTAAATTATATTAGATTTACACATTAGAGGCATATAACAATACAAACATCGTTTATAACCGATGACAGTCAATAATGCAAGATATAATTCATCATTTTCTAGAAAAAAACACATAAGCCATATCCCTCTTACAGAACATACAAGAATCTTTAACTACTAGATGCAGCTTAGTTTATTCCTCATACATGATAATTAAGATCATTTCACATTCCAAATGAATAAAATGATACCAAGCAGTCAAAAGAAAAGCTTCGAGTGAAACAGATAGTAAATTTGAAGCCATACCTGAAACTTCATACGCTGTGGCACCATTAATTTCAGCAGAACTTACAGCAATCGTTTCTCGGAGTGTCACAGAATGACCTGACACTGATTTGTCCCTAAAGCAGTTCATTCACAAAGTAGCAAATCAGAAAAGACTCCCAAAATTCAAATAACCTACAAATCAAAGTCAATTCAGAAACACAATATACCCAGATAAGAAAAGTCAATCAAAATATAGCGAGAAAAAAACAACAAAAATACATAAATAATCAGCTAAACTGCTAAAGACAACTCGAATGGCCATACACGAGAAATTCTGAATACAAAAGATTGCCTCAGATAAGAAAATTCAAAGAATAGCCAACTAAACACAGAAAGACGGAAAAAATCATTATTTAAATAACACCCACAAACCCAAATAATAAATCAAGAGCCCAAATAATAAATCAAGAGAAACAAACGACAACATACAAATTACAAAAATCACAGAGAACACAGACAGAGAAACGAACAAACCCACTAAAATATCAAAACTTTAACAATACACAGATACCAAAATAAAAACTTTAACAAAACCCATTTGCCAAAACTAAAACTTTGGTTTAAAAAAGTGGCAATAAACAATAAAAAGGAAACAAAACCCACGATTGAGGAGCGCAAACGTGGACATTGTAGAGCCCTTCACGAACCAAAGCTTCAACAAGATAAACAAGGCCAGGAGACTCAATTCCATCCCCATTTGTGACCAAAAGCACAGGCTTTGAACTATCAACATTCTCCGTCGAATCAGAAGTAGAGGGCTCCGTTGATTCATTGGCCTCTTCGTTTGATTGCTTACTGGTGCCATCATCACCATCATCTTCATTGTCTTTACTCTTCTTCTTCTTGTTTAAAAGCACTTGTTCCAGGTTAGACACAAGACCTGGAGGCATTAAGTTGTTTCTCACAGAAGTCATGTTTCCCTTTTCTTTTTTTTCAAATTGAAGTGCTTTTTTGAGCAGAGAAATTGGACAAAACAAAACCCTAAAGAGAGAGAGAAGCGTGTGTTAATGAAAAAGAGAGATTGATGAAGAGAGAAAAATAGACCGGGTCTAACGGGGACTCTTTTAGAGAGAGAGAGAGTGATTGGGATTGGAGGGTGAAAAATTGGATTGATTGAGAGGGGAAGAAGGAACAGTTTTTTTTTAAAAAAAAATCGATAATTATTTTTAAGAAGGTTTTTTTTTTTTATTACACGAGACTATTGCTCAGATTACAACTCATATACATGAGATTATTACTGATATTTACAAATCAGACTATTACTGGGACCAACTGACATCAATGCTAATAGAGCTCTGCCCAGATTTTAATCCAGAGCTCCAGATTTTAACCCTCATAAATATTCGAAGGATGTCTACTCCTTACTCATGAGTAAGAAAAAAGACTACCTTCACTTAAATTAATTAAAAAAATAAATACTCCCACAATATTTTTGTGGGGGTTCGAACTGCTGCCCTCCAAGTTGTAGGGCAGCAGCCCTGGCCACTCGGGCTACTGCCCGAGTGGTTTTTAAAGAAGGTTAATACAACTTCAACAAATTAAGTTTGCCTTTAATGATCGCCCTATTACATGACATTGACATGTTCAAATCTAGACATCTCCTTTTTTTGTAGGTGCCGTTAAAGACATTTGTACGTTATTTTATTATTTTTTTTAAAAATAAAACGTTAATTATGTGCATATAAAAATAAATATAAATTTTTGTATAGTATTAGTATTTTCTCAATAATTTTATGAGGACGAAGCAATGGTGCCCCGGGTGCATTGTACCCAATTTTTGGTAAACTATTTTAGGGTCCCTCATATTTTCCGAAAAGTAAAAAACTTAGAAGCTTTCAAATTTTAACACATAAGTCCAATATATATCTATTATTTGCACTTAAGAGAATATTTCTATTATTTATATTTGATTACTAAATCATAGTTGATTATTATGAAATTTTTTACATTGTTATTTAGTTATATTATTATTGATAAATTAAATTTTAATTATTTATTAAATAGATTTTATGTTGCTTCCAAAAAATTAAAAAAAAAATCTATGTACTAAAAAGTTTTACAAGTTATTATCCTTGTACTATTATTAATTTTAATAGTCAAATTATGTCAATTGATCAAAATATAAAAATATAAAATAATTTAAAATTATATATCAAATCTTTGACTATTTTACTTTAAAAAAAAAAACTAGAGGAACATCAATGTTAAAAACCAAAAAAAAACAAAATACATCCATTCCATTTAAGCAAGTTCTTTGTTAGATCTAATGAACAACTCACGTGTGGACAAAATGGGGGCACCATGCACCAGGTGCACAATAGTTGGACCCGAATATTGATTGGCAAATTATTTTTTACACAATACTAATTGAGATTCCAACAATCAACTCTTGAGTTGAGTTTCAACTATTATGTTGTATTCATCTATTAGATAATAAATTTTATAATTAATAAAATGAATATTTATTCACCACTAAATAAATACCAAATTCATTGGGATTCAATTTTTAGGATTCCTGACATTGTTTTTTATATAAAAATTTTTAACAAGAGGCTATAAAGAAAATAATGTTATTAAGATTTTTTTTTTAATTTACTTGAACATGGATAAAGGAAAAAAGTATTAATTGATGACAAAGTTGTTGGCATATTTTTAAGAAGTTACAATGCTATCTTATTTGTATTTCCAGAAGGAAAAAATCTAATCTTGCTCATGATTCGGAGTGGCAATTTAGGGTTTTAGAATTCATTTATTCGATTTGGTTCGATGCGAATTAAATGAGTTTTGGTTTGAAAAAATTATTTAATTTAATAAATGAGCGAATTCGATTCGATTTGCTAATTAAATGAATCGAATCCTGGTTTGAGAACATTAATTCATTTATTTGATTAGAATTCGTTCAATAAATGAGTCATAAACGAATTGAATGTGACCCGTTCATTGAAAATTAGTTTATTATTCATTTAATTAAATTATTTATTTATCTAAAAATATATATGAAAAAATTTTAAAGTTTGAAAGCTAATATAGTAATTATATATTTTAAAGGATGTTAAATTTGAGGTCTTTTATATTTTATTTTGCTTAATTTTTGTTCATTAATTATATTTTTGTAAAGAAATTCATATTCAATTCAATTTGTTATTAATTCATTATAAGATAAACAAATAATAAATGAGTCTAGATTTAATTCCGTTTGTTTATTAATTCTACTCAATGAATTAATTGAACCGAATTCAATATTTGTTTAATAAACAAATTAAATTAAAATCAGCAAAGTTTTCACCCAATTTATGTACAATTCGATTCGAATTTAATTCATTTATTTGTTTTGTCATCCCATCTCGCGCGATTAGGATGTTGGAAGAAATTTGTATTTTGATATCTTTACACACACGTACATTTCTGACAACTGATGCTAAGATGTTTCAACTATGATTGGATTGGAATAAAAAATAATTATGTTTAATTTAATAAATTTCTTCGGAAATTAGTACATGTCATGATATTTAATTTCCTTTGAAAAACTTGTGACAATTTTAATTTGATTCTTTTTTTTTCCTCTCTTGTTTATGTTAAGGGATCCCCCTATCTAACAATTAATATAAGATACACCTCTTATATAAATAATACATAAATCTCACACATATACTGTTTATGCGAGAGAAATTTATCTTACATTAGTTGTAAGAAATTTATCTTACATTAGTTGTAAGATATAGATTGCCTTATGTAATCTTGTGACAATATGAAAATGGGGGACGTGCGACTTTTAGCCGTCCAAAAAGGACGAGAAGAGGCAATCGTCTTGCCCCACCGTATGAAATGTTTTCCCTCAACGTGGCACGTCGTCTTTAGTCATATGCCGTCATTGGCAATAGGATCACACGTGGTGTCTTCTTATTGCACACAGTTCTTCATTTTGATGATTTCCTCATACATGAGCATTTTATTAATTAATCAAAAAAAATTTCTTTGATGTACATGACAAATGAAAATTTGGAATCTTATCCAACTAATGCTTGCTGTCTCCATCCTCTTAGAAAGTCAGATAGTGAATTGAGTTAAATTAGTTCACAAAATTAGAAGTTTTCAACTAATCTTTAAAAAAAAAAGAAAAAAATTACATACACCTAAAATTATATGTTTAGCTACCCCGGTCAGAGAAGAGAAAACTTGCGAATCAAGCAAGCCACACCGTGAAGTTTTCTTTCCCTGCAAACCCAAAACACTGGTCTTCCCATTTGCATGTACTCATGAACCTGTCATGGTTTCAAGAGCATCAGATGCATGTGCAGGTTGTACGAAATGTGTTGCCGAGGGAAGAAGATAGGTTTTTAAGTGCTACCTCTCCCACGTTTTTTGCGAGATGATTGCTGTAAAAGAGTGCTCAACATCTCTTCCATCCTCCTCGAGCGATCATCACGGTCTTTCAAGAACAACTCAACCGTGCTCTCCAACTGCTTTATTTTTTCAGCTTGGTCTTGTATCTTTTTGTTGAGTTCTACTTTAGTCACCTAATCATTCCAATATTATTAACGATATGAAATAAAGAAATTCACACACACACACACACACACGAAATTGGCTGTCAAATAACAAAGTCAAGGATGCCTTAGGTATGGATATGGAGAGACCAGAGGTTCTATTTTTTAAGGGCAATGTTACCAACTCACCATCAGAGTCGAGTCTTTTTTTCCAACAGCATCCCTTGATACCATGTCTTGTTCCTCATCTGAATCTGTCAACCTAGAATCTTCCCCTTCATCTGAATCCATGTCTTCATAAATGAAAACATCATAAGGAGGTACCTGAGAAACGAGCAGCATCAGCTTAATCATATACATATGTTGGTACAAATATTTATGACAAACCTTTGTCAAGTCTTCTGCATCATCTCCCCAACCTACAGCCTAATACCTATACGAAGCGTGCAGCCATGTACCATCCTGATTTTAGATGCAATTTAATCCACCGACAAGAAGCATTGGTTTATGATATCTTCATATCATTCTCAAGCACCCAAGGTTTTCAATTACTTACAATTTTAGTGTCAGTTTTCTCCCTAAGTCCTACGTTGTATACCATTGTCATCCATGTTTATCCCCTCAGAGGGTGGAAAAAATAAAAAATAAAAGACATCAAAATTCCACACCTCTGGCTTTTCTGCAGCTTTCAGTTGGAGAAACAAAGGAGAATCAAACAGAGGAGGCTTCAATACAGCATATGCTCCTACATTATCAAACCCATCAACCTGTATAATTTCCAAATGCCATGAGTGTATGAGATTCAGCTTCTCCTTACAACTCTGAAAGGCACCACTACTATGGCAGGTTGTGATTGAAAAAGAAAAAGAAAGAAAAGGGAAAAGGAAGCAGATAAAGCAATAAAAGCAAAAAAACCATCTTCGCATTTTAGCAATAAAGATAAGGACCAAACCTTTCCAAATTATCCTTTCCCAGAGTATAGATATCAATTGATCTCTTTTTTTTTTATTATTATTATTATACTTTTATATGGGATGGGATATCCATATGATGCATACCCAAGTTTTCAGGCAAGTATAAATTCTGTCATCATATCCCCAAATTACAACCCTACATTTAGGCGCATAGCCATGATAGGAGATTCAAATGACTTAAAATCAAACCATCCTTTCCCATGAATCAACTCCAATAGAAATGTGAAGAGGTTGATAAAAGGTCAAATCCATTGCAGCTCCGCAGATTGTTAAGACAATTCACAGAGGATAATGGATTAACACTAGAAGATAAATCTACGCGAGTGCATGGTACAGCCAAGAAGAATCTGAACCTGTGGGTAATTTGGAGCAGTGAATAAAGTATACAGTTCCCCAGAGACTGTATCATGATCTTTGCTGTAACCATTTAACATATTTCTAGCATCATCCGCACCAGTCCGTGCATCAGGACCCTCATGTGATCTTATAATTAACTGTAACAGCAACAAACAAAGTAACCCAATCTTAGAATAGGAATTCTTATTGTTGACAGAGGTTAACGTAGAGAGGGTGGGATTAAGAGAGAATTTTCAACGAATGAGTGCTACATTAAAAACATCTAAAGCCATAACTTCCGAAGTTCTAGCTATTACCTTTGTTTCATCATAAATGCTTGGGATTTTCTCAACAAAAAGAAGAAAAAACAAAAATAGTTTTGGTATTAAAATTAGAGAAAGGTAAATCTAAGAATGTCAGAGGACAGAATATCCTGGAACCATAAGAAAAGGCAGAACTCAAAAAGTTTGCCTTGAAGGAGTATTCGAGACATGTAGTTGTGAGATCTAGAACCAGAACTAGATGTGATATTATAAGTACTACTTGAAGGAATATTAATAAGATTGACATAGGATATATTGAAAACAAGTTAAGTTCAAATGATTAATTATAAGCAATTGAAGGATTCTAACCTTCAAATGGTTCTCTTTTAAGAACTCCTCAGTGCAATCTGGACCCCACAGTAGACCAAACTTTTTAGTATTTTCTCTGAGCCCAGCTTTGGAAGATGGGTCAGACCATAGAACATCACTCAATAAATCATTTTCAGGCACATCTTCAAGAAATCTGTTTACTTTAGCAAACTCCTTTAAAGAACCCAAAGATAAAGCATCCAGCTTTTGTCTCTTTTCTCCTGTAGAACATTGTGTACTAGCACTGCATGTGCGACGAAATAGGCCCCCATGTGTTGTGTAAACACCTTGAGCAATGATTGTGGCCAGGGGAAGTGTTCTGAAACACTCCAAGCATTTATCAAACACCAATTTGCAATCTTTTTTGCCAAATTTGGTGCATAACTCTGCCCAGAAACCATATGCCAATGTGCAATTCTTTGTTTCATGATTTCCACGGAGTAAATATACTCTATGAGGCATCAAGACCTACACATAAGTGATTAAAATTTCAAAAACAAAAATAGCATAATTAGCACATCTTTTTTTTTTTTTTTTGGTCTTTTGATAGGAAACAAAAAAAATAGTATTAATAAGAACAATAACAACATCTATAGGCCAAGCATAAGAGAATTATCTCGCAAATCTATGAATTCAAATAAACAAGCAAGTACATGCAACAAACTAACAGCAAGTCATCTTATATTGTCTAATTTCCTTTATCTTCTTTCTATTCATGTCAGAGATATACTTATAATTAGAATAATAAAGTAAACCAAAATAAATATAGCAACTTTAATATACCTTCCAAGCCAACAAAACTAAAAGCACTTCCAAACCCCATGAACCTTTATCAACATAGTTACCATTGAAAACAAAGTATCGATGATCAGATGGAAACCCAGCATTTTCTTCAAAAAGTGCAACCAGATCATGAAACTGTCCAAGAATGTCACCAACGACAATAACCTCCGAATCCTCTCTAACACGAAGTTTCACACAGTTTCTTTCTTCCCTCATGATTTTTGAAGCTGCACTAATCAACTTTTTCACCACAGTGACAGGCATTACATTTTGAAATTCCTTTGGATCTTTCCATGAAGACCACTTGAAGGTTGAAATAAGAAGCTGAATCCATTCCAGGCTTATACGTCCGTTACGAGGCCATGAAAGGGGTAAAGTGTCCTGCTCCTTTGTCAGGTTCTCTAATTTGCCACCAACCAATCTCTCTCTCATTGTTGAACCAACTTCCACTTGAAGTTCTTCAAGTAAACCTTGCAGACTTGAGTCAAACACACGTTGTTTACTTACGATATTACACGCACTTCTTAATATCTCCACCACTGCTTGCTTCAACAGTCCATCTAAATCCTGAAAATTCATCTCACATGCATAATCAATTACCTGCTTGGCCACAGCCACCTGCAAAAAATTGCATATCATTCGGTAAAAAGAATTTTTAGATAAACGTACTGCTGGATAAGACGATTTTCTCATTTCTAAGTTAGAGACAAGTATCAATATCCCTAGAAAGCAAATTTAACTTGCAATATTTTGGAAGTAACTACCGAATTATTTCTCTCAACTTCTCTGAATTCAAAAAAGCAAAGGCATTAAAGCAACCAGAAAACACAAAAACCAAGTACTCACCACTCCATCAACACTAGAGCACCATAACTGTTCGGCATCAGCTTCCGTAACCTGTAAATTCATAAATATAGTTCAAACAGCAATAAGCAAATGATAAAATGATATACCCATTATGTCATTTCTCTCAGTCTACCTGTTTAGTTCGGCCATTAACCACGCCACCTGCTATTTCAAAGATCATAAATACACGGCGAAGATTCTCATCACTCAAACTAACCAAATCCATTTCTTTATTGATGATTCCCATAATCTCTTTGAATTCATCAACATCCCCTATCAAAGGAAGGAGGTCCATTTTGTACCAATCAAAATAACTGCAAGTGCGGAAAAAAAAAATTCACTGAGATATTTAACCATATTAATTTTTTAAAATGGAAATCAAAATATAGTTTAGCAAAATCGCTTTATATTAAAAGGAAAATAATTACAGCAACAATAATAACGAACAATGGAAAATGAAGTATTTTTCGTAATTATTTCTAGTGATACTGCTTAATAAAAGAAAAATAGATAAAAATTACTTCTATAAGAAAGCAAAAAAATAAAATAAAATAAAATAAAATGACTGAACAAATAAATAAATTCAATAAACACTGGAATGATGACTAAATGTTATCTGAACACAAAAATAAGAAAAATAAGAAAAAGAAAAAGAAAAAAAGAAACATACCGGTGACGGACAAACCGCCGTCGCGCTCGAGGAAGTTAGGTTACGTGGTGTTTCGAATTGGAAGGCAGCGAGACGATCTGGTTTGGGGATTTCCAAGACCTTTAGTTGTCGTTTATTAGTTTCCAGATAGACGACACCGTCGTTTCATTTTTTAAGGAAATTTAAAGTGTCCCCTCGCCTTTTGGTTTAAATACAAATGACTACCCAAGTTTTAAAAAATAATCCAAAATTTGAATACTAAATATTACTAATCACACTGTCACCTAAGCAATGAAACTCGTACGTAAATCAATAATTGATTTGTATAAGGAATGAATGATGCAATCTAATAATGATTAATAACACATCATTTAGAATTCAAATTTTATTTCCAATTGGGAAACATATAGTTAATAACTTGTAGGCAAGATTTGAAACCTGAAAAAAAAATAAATAAATAAACTACTAATGAAATCAACCACGGCCATATCCGTTCTCTAGATTTGATATTAGTTTTTCTGGCCGACTTCGAATTTCTAGGCAAGCAAACATATAAAATATTTTGATAAAATACGAGAAAACATTCGATAATATCATACGCGAGTATGTGATCATATATAAACATAAAATCGGAGGACGGTATGCTGCTCTTCGATTTCATAAGTTGTCATAATTTGACGACCTGTCATACTTAATATCAAAAAGACGTCCCTATTCAGCAATTGAAAGTTCAGACGACATGGTCGTTAGTGATAATTACGGCTGTATAGTTTCTAAAAGCATCATTGCTATAACATCATTAGAAAAATACAGTAGGTTTAATTTAGAGGTTCCTCATCGTTCTGACTACTCTCACTACTTCTCTTCCTTTTCTCCAGCACCTTGAAACCCTCAACACGATTTGCCAGATACCGATCCACCAATGCTTTAATCTTCTCGAATGCTAACTTGTTTTTCATATTCAAGTCTTCTGTTGAAGCTGCATATGCTATTTCTTGAATTTTCATCATTTCCGAAACCTGTAAAAGTTACACATATGATATATTACATTCAATATGAATAGGACCACTGAGCATCTGGATTAGGAAAATGTACGAAAGGAGAGGAAAGAAAAGCCTCACTGATTCTTGAAATTGAGACGGAGCAAATGCCCGCCTATGAACAAGTTTCCGGGTAATGTTTGAGTACCATGTTGTGTATTCACTTTCGTCTGTGCCATCCCCATCCTCCACAACATCCACAATGTTTTGCCAACGGTTAGACCACTCTTGCAACTCCGAATCCATTCTTTTTGACATGTCCAACTCATTATCAACTTCATTATTCTTAGTCTCACGTCGCTGCACATCTTTTGGAATTGATTGATGCAAACCGAACTGCCTCAAACAACGGTCTGGCAAATGCCATTCAGCTTTATCCATACAAAGCAAGATTGTCCTAGACCTACCCAGAGTTAAATCACCTCTAAAATTCTCTGGAATGCTGCTGCTATCCAAATCTTTGTAAGGAGTCCAGTCTATCTGTTTCTATCATCCAAGGCATCAGCTGTAAGGCAATAAAATTTTGAATATTGACCTCCAAGTTAAACAACAAAGCTAGAAAACTTACGTCGCTTGAATCCAAAGAGTCCAATTTCTGGCGATACATAACTACATCGGATTTAGTTTGAGTATTTAGTCTTCCTTTCCAATGAAGAGCAAGTGGAAAGCGATGAGACAAGTCTTGCTTAAGCTCTGGTCGGCCAATGTTAAGATGAAAGTAACTCCAGCACTGAAAAAAGTGTTTTATCTAATTAATCCCAACCTTCCAACAAAAAGCTGTAAAATATTAATACAGTAAACAAGTCAAATACCTTACCTATTTAGGCCTTCCATAAATAGGAATAGAGAATTAAAAACCTGAATGTAAAATCAAATGTAAGTTACCTGTAATAGTGTCAAAGAGCCACTGATGGTACCTTGAGATTTCATGGAAGCTTTGCCGAGCTGTCTATACAAGAACGCCAGTGCTGCCGCACCCCATGCATAATTCCCAGCTTTGTCAAAGTCCTTGAACAATGGGAGGTACAACAGAGGGACAAGGTTGCCAGATGTTGTGGCAAATATTGTGCTTCCTACCAAGTACATTAGAAAAGCACGCGTCCGTCGTTCAACCTCTTCATTTGAAGCATCTTCAGGACACTCGGAAAAGTTTTCCTTCAACCAACCAAGTTTCACCATTCCACCCTTTATCTCCTTAGCATCTGAATTTGGTGCTTTCCCTAACAAAGTTTCACAAATTTCTGTGTTAGAACCCACGACAGAGTTATCTCTTACTACAGCTTCTCCATCAACCCGTAGTCCAAGAATTCGGACTACTTCATCAAGTGTAATGGTAATTTCACCGCTTGGCAAATGAAATGTATTAGTTTCCCTCCTCCACCTCTCAACCAGTGCAGAGATGAGTGGATTGTTCAAGCTGACTTGTCCAATCAATCTAAAATATCCAAAGCCAGCTTTCCCCACCAAATCAATCTGTTTCTTCGTTAGCTTCCACCCATCAATTTTTGAGGTGTGTTCATGACACCTCAGCGTACCACGGTCCTGTCCTTCCCATATAGCTGAGGAAATATGTTGCTCTTGCTCATACAACACTGACGGGTCAATTGGTCCAGGAAAATTTGTTGGAGGATTTTGAACACTCATTTCTAACATTTGGCCAGTGGAACCTGTTCAAACAAAGACAAAATTGTAATAGGCGAATCCCAAGCAGTTTTTAGATTCGTGGCAACGATGTTTGTTAAAGCCGAGAAACCACAGAATTTCAAATAGTAGAATTAAAATTACTTCAAAATAGCATGAAAAAATGACTCAGAATTTTGAGTATCAACCATCAAACATTTCGAGTTTTTTTTTAAGTGATTCTACAACTTAAATTAACCCATCTTTCTGCAAATTGCAAAACCACTTTTTCTGAGCCGAATAATACATTTTAGGCGCAAAACGAACAAAAATAGGTAAGTTTCCGAAAATTCTATCAGCTTGGTGAACTAATTAGAAATTGCGGGGTAAAAAAAGGAAAGAGAGAGTGGAATAAGAGCGCTAGACAGTACCTTTCACATGCCAACTGCTGTAAAACGCTGATTCTTAACAGGAATCGAAAGAATGATGACCGCTCTAGGGCTAGGGTTTTTGTATTTTGGGGATTTTAGAAATTTGTGTTGAAAGGACAAAAAACGAAATTAGTTTAAGGAGAGCAATTTTTTTTTCGCGTATTCGATTTTGACAGCATAAAAGAAATTTAGAAAATCATATGGTAATACTAGTGAAAATTTGTTAAATAAAGTATAAGAAGCGACGAGAATTTTAGGTTGTTCTGTATTGTTTTTGAATTTATATTTTTTGAAAAAAAAAAGAATTAAAATAGTATTTTGTAGTTGTTGTATTTTAAATTTAATTATACGTCTGATATCATTTTTTATATCCTATATTTTATAACTAATAATAATATGCATTCAGTAGATATTTGAAAATGCTAAAAATATATAATATATATTTTGTAGTATTATTTTCAAAAATATTTTTTATTAAACATTTAATTCATATTTATTGTTAAAAAAATAATTATTTAACTAATACATATACAAACATACCATAAATAATTTAAACAAAATAATTATAAAAAATTATATGAGCATAAAGTTTTAGTATTAGCATTAATCAAAAAAGTTTTACATTGTCATTGTTTTTACATTACAATTAAGATATAAATTACAACACATATGATTTAAACAAACTAATTATAAAAAATTACATGATAGAAATAATGCATTACGTACGTATCATGACACATGGAAGTTGCAATTATATCTCCTGTAGCATTCATCTCTGCAACATTTGCTGGAGATAAATCAATATTAGTAAGTGGTCTACTAATATAAAATGCAACATACAATTGGAATTACATGTTTCTTACGTAAACTATAATTATGCATATCCTTTAAAATTGAAAATCGTGCTTTTAAAACACTAAAGCGTTGCTCCATTACATTACGCATAATGAATGTCTATAATTAAACAATGTACTCGACTTGATCATTTATAATCACATAAATGATACCTCTTACCTTTATACGGTGTCAAAAATCATTTTCATATTTATGGCCAGAGTCCACAACATAGTAATATCATAAAATATGAAAACAATAAATAAAACTTATTTAAAAAAGCTAAAAATACTAACTTATATATATATCGCAATATTCTTACCTTCTTTTAGATGTGGAAACTCGGATTCTGCTATACTTAAAGCATCCAAAAATATCCTTGAGTCATTGGCACCACCTTCCCAACCCGTATATACAAATGTGAACAACATGTCAAAAGAACATGCACATATAATATTTTGAGTCACTTAAGCATTTCTATCTCAATATGATATTTGTTTATGTGATCGTGACCACGCAGTAATGTGGGTTCCATCAATTGCATCAATACACTTTTGTAAAGATATGTAACAATTATTAATTTATTAATCAAATGTTAATATGACATAAACATTAAAGTAACATGTATTACATTTCTTACCTCCAAATAAAGAAAAAAATTGGATTATATATAATCTTTAGTGGCGTCTCCCCTTGTGGTGTGTTTACTTCCCAGATTGAGGAATCGGAATGATTAACGCGTTTACTTCGCAAAAATGAAGCAGGAATCAGAATCAAATTAGTGGGGCCCACAACTATTTGGGAATGGGGAATGGGAGATTGATTCCCATGGGAGGAGGTGTGAATCAGTCTCTCATTCCCGGGACTTCCCATTTTACCCCCACTCAGATTCAAATATTTCTAAACTACCCTCATTTAAATAAAAAATACAAATACCTAAGATTAAAAAAAAAAGCAAAATCCCTAGAACTCGTGAGCCGTGACCCGTGTTCTCCTCTTCGAAGCTTAATCGCTAGCCATCGATTCCGAGATCATACGTCGTTGCTGTCGGTTCCGCTATCACACGCCGTTGCCGTCGGTTCCGAGATCGTTGTCGCAGCTGGTCTGTCGTTGGATCTTAAATCGCTGGCTCATGTTGTTGGTCTCGTCATGGGTGTGGGCTCTGTCGTTGTCGGTTTTGATTCCGTTCGTTGGTCTCAACTTTCCCGCCCGTTCACCATCGACCGAAAGCTTCTAGTCACCATTATTGCCTGTTCATTGGTTTTGATTCTGTTCGTTGCCATTTGATGATTTTGGATCACACAAATTTTGTAATAATAATAATAAAATTAATTAATAATAATAACAACAATAATATTGTTATTATGATTTATTATTAATAATAAAAAATTCAATAATAAAAATATATAATTAATAATAGTAATATATATAAATAAAAAATATTATAATTTTTGTTATTATTATTATAAGTTTAATATTATTTTTATTAACAATCAACAATTAATAATAATTATTATTATTATTTTTAACAAAGAACAATAATATATCACTATAAATTATTATTTTTTATAATTAATTATTTTATTATAAATAATAATAATATTTTATTAATTTATTATTATTATTATTATTATCCTTATAATAATATTTTTTTAATTTATTAATTTTATTAATCTATTTTATCATTATAAGCAACATGGGGTATTTTAGTAATTTGAAACAGTCCACTCCAATTCCAGTATAAAGTAAACACATCAATGAAAGTGAAATTCATTTTAATTATAATTCTAACAACTTAAGTAAACAATTTATTTTGATTTTTGTTTGCCATTTCAATTTCAACTCATTCCCAATCCGGGAAGTAAACGCACCATTAAGGTTTTGCTTTAATAATATAATTTGTCAATAGACAAAGTACTTTTAACAAATGTTTAAAGTGTGCAAACACAATATTAATTAAACGTTGAAACCTTCAAATACAACCCACACAACATCGCCGTGGGACAATATGGTACCGAGCAGGCCCTTCTTCTAATCCCATTTCATTATTTTACCTATTCTCTTTTTTTTCCCAAATAATAATTTTTCTCAAATTATTTGAATCTATTTTTTCAATAAGCAATTTCATTACTTAACAAATAGAGCTTTGCCCGGCCAAATGGCTTTTAAATTGTTTTATTTATTTATTTAATCAACCAAGTAAACAACATAAATAAATAAATAACTAAACAACAAATTTGAACTATATCAAATATATATTCATATAGATAATTGGGAAAATTCAATTAATTTGTGATCAAATAACGTAGTTCAAGTGATTTTTTTTACCAATTTACCATCAATCATGGGTTCACATTTTTTTTAATTGTATTTTCACAATCACAATCACAAAAATTTACAAATTCAAGTGGAAGCTTGCTTTAGTTTATCAATTCTATTTTGAGATTTGCATGTGTACATTAGCAGAGGTTTAGGTGTAGACGAACAATACAATTGTCTAAAACCCTATAATTTGAAAAGACTTCTTTTTATAGTATTTCCTTATTTTGAATTTTTTTTTATTTTGACTGTTGATTCTCTAATTAATAAAGATTATTTTACATATTATATGAAATAAGAAAGCCTACTAGACATCTTTCTAATTAATAATCATCCTATAATTAAGATTTTTTTTATAGAAAATCTATATTTATTAACCTTAATGTTAAAGAGATATAATTTATAATATTTTTTAACAATTAATTCATTTATTATTATTCTTTCTAATAAAAAATAAATAAATTATTTACCCTTTCAATTTCCTAAAAAACTTTAATTATTCAACTTTGTAATCCTTGACTTTTAGTTTTTAATTTCTATTAAAAACCTTATAATCTAAAAAATCAGTAGATGAAAAAATTTCTTGTCACTTCTTTATAAAGAAAGTTATTATATTCATTGATTCATTTAAAAAAAAAATAGTTCATATTTATTATCTAATCATCAATTCATTATCTCAATTTTTTTTTTATATTCTATCATTCTAAATATTCTATTTGAAAAAAATAATATTTTTCTTATTTAATTGTTTATTTATTTTGTAATGGTCTCGTGTTATTGCTAGCCTACCTTGGGCTTGCACATGGCTCCGCACCGAATCAAAAACACCAGCCACTTTGAACGTCTATGAGCGGCGCGTACTCCCACGTGCTATAAAGCAGGATTCATCAGGCCGTTCCCTTTTCCCAAAAGGTAGATGGGCGGCCAGTGGGTCCAAAAAGAGTCGGTGTCCGTAATAGCAAACTGGGACCTACCTGGTCCGACGCCACGTCGGTCCTATCAAACCGCACTCTTTGTAACAACAGCAAGACCCAACATTATAATAAGTAAATATTATTATGCCATTTATGTTTTATTTTAAAGAATGGTTGATAATTTTATAAAACTTCACTATATATATATATATATATATATATACATTAATTTATTATATTATTTTTTATGTATTTTAATTTTTTTTCACAAACTACAAACATGCTCTCTTAACAAGTTAAATCTTCCCATGTTAACAAAATATTATTAGACTGGAGATTTGATATTTTTTATTTTTAAATATAAATTCGTTTTAAATTTTTACTTGATTGGCTTTGATGAAAATAATTACAAATTTACAAAAATCATATACTTGGACAATATAACTACTAACTAATAAATTACATATGATCGGAGTATGAGTTTTTTTTAATCTTTTTGAACATTTTTTTTTTCAGAAATGAAAACATATAAACATGTTTATAAGTATATTTGAAACCAAATAATGCTATGAAATTTTCATTATCTTAAAGTTTGATTTTGATTGGTATGTTATGGTGTCCTCAAAATATACTTGTTTAGTTATTTTGTGAGGAGCGTGATTGCTCAAGAACTCCAGCAGCACCCCTCCAAATCCGATAAATCTCAATAAAAAAATTCATGTGAAATTGTCAGAAGATTTCATTCTTCGGATGTACAAGTTTTAAGTCCCTATTATTTAAAAAAAAAAAAAAAACACCCACACACACACGCACAAGTGTGTAAGTCATGGGTTGCCACTTAATTTTATTCAATCATGCTGATATGGCACAAATTCATTTGTCATCAAGTAAAAACCGGAGAAATATCACCGGACACAACTCAATCTGACTTCTTTTTCTTACGCGCATTAACAGATTCATCAATCCCGTTTTCAATTAAAAAAATAAATTAAATTTTAAAAAAAAGCAAACAAATCTTTTTATTTTTTATTTTTTAGTTATTGCAAAAATTTCCTTTTGTTGCCAGTCAAGCAACTTTTTAAACGAACGAAAGTTGAACTCAGATCGATCAATTCTCCCTTTGTCTCTCTCACAACGCCTCCAAACGCCAATCAAAATGGGTGCGTTTTACGTCCTCCTAAATTTTCATTTATCTTTATCTCTGATCTTAATCCTATTTATGCCGCATCTTAATTCGCTAATGCAGAATTTTCTGTCTCGAAATTGCCGTTTTCAAGCTGATCCGTTGTTGCATTAGTTATTAATCTCGTTTTCATTAAATTGGAAGAGTTACAACTTACAATACGTTACATGCGTTTTGTTTTTTCATTTATGAATGGCCTTATTATTATTTTTTTTTTGTCCCGTAATTTGAGTAAATTTAATCTGATGTGATGTGATTGATTGATTTGCAATGATTTGATGTTGATTTTAGAGTTTTGAGCTGTGATTTAGTCTTTAAATAATGAATTTGAAGATTTTTAGCTGTTTGGATCAGGAATGAGGTGTGTTAAGGAATTTTTGTTTGTTCGGTTCCTGAAAAAGAAGATAAGGAGATGGAAAGAAAATATAAGGTTAAAATTTGTGTATCTGATTTGAGCCTACTTTTATGGAGTATGTTCTGGGAGTGTCAGAGTGATTAGTCATTTCATACTTAAATATTGAAAGAGTTGACATCCAAAAAATTATATATACAAAGAGTTCCTAATGTGATCGGTTTCTGAATATTCTACATTCGAATTGATATGGAAAAGGTTCGGTGTTATCAACAATTTTTTTGACAGAAAAATGATTGTCATTTTGTTTAAATTTAATAGAGTTAATGTCTAGGGCTTCTTTTTTTCTATTTTTTTTTTCTGTTGATTTGTCTTCTATGTGAGCATGTTGAAGTCATAGAAACTGTAAATTTCATTTTAGTTACTAACATGTGTACATGTTTGGTTTTCCAGCAAAGGGCGAAGAATGTTGCTCAACTCAGCTTATTGATGGGGATGGTACGTTCAATGTTTCTGGAATTGAGCATTTTATCAAGGAGGTAAAATTGAGCGACTGTGGGCTGTCATATGCCGTTGTCTCCATAATGGGACCACAAAGTAGCGGTATGCATTCATTTCTCCATTTAATGCTGGAAATAATGTATCTTAGAAAAGGCTAGCCAGTTTGTACTTGATTAATTCAGTACTTGATTAATTCAAGTGAACGTAGCATGTTGGGATGGCATTCTTGTGAATTAGACAATATATGTTAGGATGTTTTCTAGGTGAGTATGTTGAAGAATGCTGATGGTTAAGTTTGTTTCAATTTCCCCCAAAAAGACGTTGTTTTTGTGATTTAAAATGTGCTGTTCAGTTTTGTATGATATCTTAGTGGTCCATTTGGCGGTCTCTTATTTTTTGTTTGCAATTTATCCTTCTTCTGGTCATATTTCATTTTGTCTATCTCTCTTATCCATTTCTTTATCACTTAGTTGGATATTATAGCTTGTATTAGTAATAGTTCACACATAAGATGTGCCACATGTTTTTCGTTATTATGACAGGGAAGAGCACGCTATTGAATCATTTGTTTGGTACCAACTTCAGGGAAATGGATGCATTTAAAGGAAGGCATGATCTCCTACTAAACTTATGTACTTCATTTTTCTGTAAATTTAGTTAGTTCACTCATTGACAGAATGTGATTCTCTTCAGGTCTCAAACCACAAAAGGTATTTGGATGGCAAGATGTGCAGGCATTGAGCCGTGTACTCTTATAATGGACTTGGAGGGAACTGATGGTAGAGAACGAGGCGAGGTACTCTTCTGCTTGAATTATTTTAATTTCATTCAATTGTAAATAATGTGACCATCAATTGGATTTTATATTCACCACTCCTCTTTGTACTCATTTTTCATTCAGTTTGTAACATGCTGCTTCCTATAGGCATTTATATATCCTCATATATTTATGCCCTCTGGAATAGGCATGTAATTTGGATTTATTTTGTTCTGCTTTGGAATGTAGAACTGATATTGGTGTAAAAAGAGATGAATGGATAGACATATTGCTTGTTGACTGACCTGGTTTCATTCTTCCTCTCAGGATGATACTGCCTTCGAGAAGCAAAGTGCCCTCTTTGCCCTTGCTGTTTCAGATATAGTTCTAATAAATATGTATGTTTTCTGTCTAGCAAAAGTTTTCCATTCCTTGAGAACTTGTTTTGAGTGTTTCCTTCCATTATCCTGTAATAACCGTCTGAAATATTTTCCACGTAGGTGGTGTCACGACATTGGCCGCGAGCAAGCTGCAAATAAACCTCTCTTAAAAACTGTATTCCAGGTAATCTACATGTGCCTACCTTTACACAACCAGCATTCTCGCATAGAATTTTTAGTTTATAAGATTTTGGTGGAATATACTTACAGGTCATGATGCGCTTGTTCAGTCCTCGCAAAACAACGTTGATGTTTGTCATACGTGATAAAACTCGGGTGTGTTCCTTTTTGTATTTCTTTTAGGGTAGCTTGAGAGATCTAGTTGAAGATTTTTAATTGTTTGTTGATCATCTTGTCCTATGTTACTTAGTTGAGCTGAGATTTTGATTGTGTGTTATTTGATTATAGACACCATTGGAAAATTTGGAACCAGTTCTAAGAGAAGATATTCAGAAGGTATAAGGATATAGTGCTACATTTGTTTCCATTTTCAAAATTGACTTCAGTGATGTTGCTCTCTGATCTTTGCCTTTTTGTTTTTCCTCTCTCTTAACCATAGATATGGGATTCAGTTCCTAAGCCACAAGCCCACATGGAGACACCACTAAGTGAATTTTTTAATGTAAGATGTCATGTTTCACTAATTATATAGGCATGTTTTTAAGGGGAGTAATTATGTGTTTATAGTGATAGTGCTACTTCTGTTCATATATGAACAGGTTGAAGTTGTTGCTCTCTCTAGTTTTGAAGAAAAGGAAGAGCTATTCAAAGAGCAGGTACCAGATCTCTAGCATCCCCGAAGGGATATTTGAACTGTTTATGAATTGAAATAATTATGTTTTGTTGTTCAGATGTTCAAAAGCAGTCAGCCTGTGTGACTTATTTTCTTTATTTGTTCTAAACAAAATAAATAGGGGGAGGCAATTCACAACAATGAGCTATTAGTAGTAATTTTATGGCGTTTTGTTTTAAAACTTCTACTTTTGCATTATTTGTTGCTATCATTCTATTTTTTATTGAAATTAGTTTTTTCCATCTGTCCCCTGTCAGATTCCAAGATTTTGAGATGTATCTTGAGCAATTTGAAGTTGCCTATTGTTAGATTTTGTCTTGCAATATGAGGACAGCTAAATTCTCTTTCAGCTGACTGAACATTTTTAACATATATGCTCGTGTTCTCTTTAACTTTTGATACGAAGGTTGCTAGTTTGAGGCAAAGATTCTACCATTCAGTTGCACCTGGAGGGCTTGCTGGGGATCGACGTGGTGTAGTTCCAGCTTCAGGCTTTTCTTTTAGTGCACATGAAATCTGGAAAGTCATTAAGGAGAACAAGGACCTTGACCTTCCAGCCCACAAGGTTACTTCATGAATATCTTTCTTATGATGGATTTTACTAACTATTTATTGTGCTGTTATTGGATCTGACAATGATCCATTTGTTTATAGGTCATGGTGGCTACTGTACGTTGTGAAGAAATTGCAAATGAAAAGTATTCAAGTTTTGCTGCAAACGAGGTATCTCTTTTTCATTCTTTTTTCTTTGAAAATGTACTTGAACCTAGTTAATGTTCTATGCATTCGCACCAGTTAAATTGGTTTGGAATTGACACAGGAGTGGTATGAATTGGAGGCGGCTGTACAATCTGGTCCAATTTCCAGTTTTGGAAAGAAGCTCAGTTCAATTCTTGAAACTTGTCTATCAGGGTAAGGATATTTCATTTCATTTAGTATCTAAATATCCTATTGGCTCTACTGCAACAATTGAATTGACTGTATGATAAGAAGTTCTATGGTCAAGTGACATTGTATATTAGGATGAAATTAAGTAACTGTGTGAAAAGTGTTTTTGTAATGATGTGTGGGTGCCTGAATTTCTTGTTTTCCTCTCAATTTTAGTAGGAACACTAGCAGTTTTTTTTTCCTTAAAAAAAAAAAATTTAGCTTCATAAGAGAAAAAATTCTTCTTATTCAAGGGGGGAAAAGTGAAGAGAGGTATAAAACAGATCCTGTCACTACGTATTGGATTATGCTTTTTGTTGTACATGTTTTTGCGTGGTTTGGAGTATCTTTAGAGTTGTTGATTTTCTTAATTGATCACTTTTTGGTTTTATTAGGTACGATGGAGAAGTTTTATATTTTGATGAAGGTGTCAGATCTGCAAAGCGAAAGCAGCTTGAAGACAAGTTACTGCAAGTAATGCATCTTTCTTCAAAAAGGAGGCTCATCAGGGCCTTATTTGGCCCACTGGATTTCTTCCCCATAGCATAATTCATTTTATGCGTGTTTTTATTCATTTCATTCTGATTTTCTTTCCAATTGCTGGTCTTGTTTTGATTTGTTAGCTTGTCCAACCGGCATTCCAATCTATGTTGGGACATATAAGGTCTGGAACCCTCGATAAATTCAAGGATGCATTTGACAAGGCTTTGAGTGGAGGGGAAGGGTTTTCTTCAGCTGCTCATCATTGCTCTAAGTTTTATATGAATCTATTTGATGAAGCATGTGCAGGTACATTTTTTTTTTTAAATAATGGCATTTTGTAAGTCAAGGAGAAAAACCCGAATCAAGAAACAGAATGAAAGTATGGGAGTTTTATATCCCAAATCTAAGGATATGTATAAAACGAATTCATTAGATGAGTCAGATCTACTGGTTCATTGTTGTGTTATGTTGGAAATCCTGAAACTTTGACATTTTTTGACAGTGGATGGGCTTGGGAACTATGGTTGGATAACACATGTGCTTACCCAAGTATTATTTGTTATTTGATTGATTGCAGATGCTGTCATTGAACAAGCAAACTGGGACATGTCTAAAGCACGGGATAAGTTCCAGCGTGACGTAGATGCGCATATTGCTTCTGTTCGTGCAGCCAAGCTGGGTGAATTAACTGCTATTTTTGAGGTATAATTAAATATTAAGTTTATTTTTTTGCATCTTTTGATGACATTATTCTTTCAAATGTTTGATTGATGGTAAATGATCAGATAAAGTAAATAGTACCAGTCTTAATTATTTAGTTCAAAAAGGTTCATAGAACTGCTTGACACTGCTGTTTACTATTTCCTGTAGTTTGGGACTCTTTGTAACATCCAAAGATTTTCCCCAACAGTATTCTGCATAAAGTTTTATAGTTGGCTAATTTCCATGAGACATTACTGATGGTAATATTATGATTGCAGGCGAAGCTGAATGAATCATTGTCAGGACCTGTGGAAGCTCTATTAGATGGAGCTAATAACGAGACCTGGCCTGCAATAAGGAAACTTCTCCGGTGTGAGACTGAATCAGCTATTTCTGGTTTCTCTGATGCACTTTATGGTTTTGACATGGATGAAGAAACAAAGGAGAAAATGCTTGCAAGTCTGGAGAATTACGCAAAGGGTGTGGTTGAAGCGAAAGCTCGGGAAGAATCTGGAAGGGTACTCATGCGTATGAAGGACAGGTGGCATCTTCTTGCAATAAATTATTTAAAATGTTTGAATTCTTTCAGTTAGTCATATGATGATTTATTGTGAAATTGCAAACAGGTTTACATCATTATTTAGTCATGATTCTGATTCAATGCCTCGGGTTTGGACTGGGAAGGAAGATATTCGAGGAATCACCAAGTTGGCTCGCTCTGCAGTATGTTAATTGTAAAACATTAAGTGTTGAATCTTAATATTTTTAGCTCCATTGGTTTCCTGTTAATCTTTTTTTTTTTTTCTGTTGCTTGCCAGTCCTTAAAGTTGCTTTCAGTTATGGCTGCAATCCGGTTGGATGACGAGACTGATAACATCGAGAGTACACTTACACTTGCTTTGGTGGATTCCCGTAGCAATGCCACTACAAATAGGAGCATTACAAATCATGACCCTTTGGCCTCGAGCACTTGGGAACAGGTCACTTTTATTGCTTTTTTTCATGAAATTTACTGTGGAATAATGAATCGAATGAAAAATTAAGGAAAAAGGAAAAAGAGAAGTTAGGATCTGGATAATGTTTTAAGACCTGCAAATTTGCTTGATTGCATGCCCTTTTAAGCTTCATATGTGGCTATTGTACGATAGAAGTGTGGAAAGTCTGCAGTATTGCAAACTTTATTTCCCATTGGTTTTACTGCTTCATGTTGCTTTATTGTGCACACTCATATTTAAGAGCATCTTCTTTTCCTGACTAAGTAGTTGCAGCAACTGATTTTTTATTACAGGTTCCATCATCAAAAACATTGATCACGCCTGTTCAGTGCAAATCTTTGTGGAGGCAATTCAAGTCAGAAACAGAGTATAGTGTCACCCAGGCAATTTCTGCTCAGGCATGAAATTTTACTCATTAGTCTACTTTAACTCACTCGTTTCGTATATATATGACTGGTTGGATCTCTTAATTTTCAAGCTAGCATTGACTGGGTGATGGCTTTAAATGACCAGTCGTTATTGTGAATTTGTGATGGGTCTAATAACTTGCTGGTTTTAACTTTTAACCTTGCATGTATCAGGGTATTAGATGGCTAGTTGGTGTGCTTGTAAAACGAAAGCTAGAAATGTCAGGACTGGTTAGAAAATATTAGATATAGTGAGGATAAACTAAATGGCTTTGGTGGACTAGTTAGCTTCATGGTCTTAAGGGAAATTAAGTCGTAATTGTGGGTTGATTCTGTTCTGTTCCAGATCTCAAGGTAGATAATAATAACTTATTGCATTGTCACTGTTGGTGGCTTATTGATTTATCCATTCCTCTTTTAATATTTTCAGGAAGCCAACAAGCGCAACAACAACTGGTTGCCACCTCCATGGGCAATTGCTGCCATGATGGTTCTTGGATTTAATGAATTTATGACTCTTTTAAGGTACTTTATTTTCCTTGTTAGAATAGAGATATAGTTTTTAAGAATTAGATAAATACTCACACCATTATTACTTGTACTGATATCTTCTCATTGCAGAAATCCTCTGTATCTTGGCTTCATCTTTATTGGTTATCTACTCATTAAAGCCCTATGGGTGCAATTGGACATTTCTGGTGAATTCCGCAATGGCGCCGTAAGTATTTTACTTTATTTTATTGGATAACATTTTGAGGAACTTTATTTTAGCACACTTGGAATTGAAGTATGACACTCAACCCCAATTCATATTTTGAGTTTTTTTTTTTTTTGGGGGGGGGGGTCATAGGCTTCGGAATTTAAGTTGGCTTCAGTGGAAGTTAATACTTATATGTGCTTGGTTCATTTTGCAATTTATATAAATATCATAGAATGCTTCTATTATAATAGCTGTAGTAGTAGACCCTCATGACTGGAATTCCAAAGCAATTTTTTTTTTAATTATTATTATTCTGTTCAGAGAAACAGCTTTAATATGTTCCATGAGCTTTTTAACAATCATGAATGTACAGTCCAAACTAGTTATGTACTTAAGCATTGCGTTCTGTATTTTTATACACTCACGTGATTTGTACGTGGTAAAATATCAACCAATAGATCTGGTATTGGAACCAAACTGTTAGTCACCAACTTAAAAAGAGTCATTTATTTAAATTTTTTCAAGCTCTGTTCAACTTAATATTGATCTTTGACACTTCATTTCTTGTTAGAAGTTAACGGGCGTGATGTTTGTGCATACTTACAGCTTCCTGGTCTTATTTCCTTGTCTACCAAGTTCCTTCCAACTGTAATGAACCTTCTCAAGAAACTAGCTGAGGAAGGGCAAATACCTGCCACAAATAATAATCCTCAGAGAAACCCTGTCAGAGCATCAATGAACCATCAAAATGGTGTAAGCACTAGTGAAATTTCATCAACTGCATCATCTGGAGTAACATCATCCGGCAATGGGACTGAATACTCAAGTCCCAGAAAGGAAGAGTAGGTGCAAGCTGCTGAACAGAAAGCAGCCTTTTCTTCTACATTTGAAGATGCCAGAGTTCTGCTCACTCTTGGTGGGTGTTGCACGTCTTCTTTTGTCCACGAATCTAACTTTCAAGGTGTGACGGTTATTTATTCGGAAGGCATTTATTTTTGTGCAAGTGCCGGCGCATACAGGGGGCTGAGATTTGTTATGAAAAAGTCCCCATTAAATAGTTTTTTATATTTATAAGTCTAGGGTTTGATTTCTTTATTGTTTGTCAAAGAAGCTCAAGGAGCTTCTCTTTATATACACACACACTATTTTAATGGCTTTTGATTAGTCTGTTTTTCACCCCAAATTTTGTCTCGAGTAATGGAATGCTAGAACTCAAATGCGTGGCGCTCTAAATCTATTTCATTCTTCTTTTCATATCATTTGGCACATTTCGTTTTTGCAAAATATTCTTAATTTGAGTTTGCATGAGTCATGATATACGATTATTATTATTATTATTATGACGCGTGTATCCTTGGATTTCACGAGATTGAAGGAGATTTGTTGCGTTACAGGTAGAAGTTTTGTAGCTTGAATTGCATTCTTTCTCAAATTTCAAGTCTTAATTTTAGGTTACACTAATCTTGTAATTGTAACAAACACTTTGGCAAAACGAAATTGTTGGTGATTAATGCAAGCAGATGAAGAGAAATAAAAGAGAATTGAATCCCGACCACTAAAACATCGTCAAAACAGCTTTATTAGATACTGCTGCAGCAACCAGAAAAGCTGCTTTAGTACTTAATTATTAAAATTCATCACGTAAATTTTGGATCCTTTTAACAGCTGGATATAGCTAGCTTCTAACATGTCCATGTGTTGTGTTGTTAAATTCTCAGAAACTATAAATTGCGGCACGTGTTTAGGTGGGGTGTCATCAAATGTTCAGTGCATCTCATATTTGTTTCTCTTCTAGGCATGAAATAAATTGGCACAGCCCCTCGCGGTTGTCAGGTCATTTTCAGACCAAAAGAAGGAAAAAGAAATTGAAAATTAAATGAAATGACACAATTATTTATTTTTCAGCACCATAATTAGATCGTTTTTATGGCCTGCATAGTGCGATGGTACAGTTAGAGCTTCTATTAAAGTGGAATTGACTTGTTCGGCTCGCAAAAAGGGACTTGAAATTGAAATGTTAGGGCCCAAATGCTTATTTATTCTTAATCCCTCAATTCTGTTACTTGATTTGCTTGAAAGATCTCATTGAAAACGCAATCGGATTTAACCTGGCGTGCCTGATAGGGTTTATATTTTTTGGGATTTTAACGACAGCATTATGGTCACCTGAACCCGAATTTTACAAAAAAACGAGAGGCAGATTTGAAAAGGCAGAATATAATGTCATTCTTATGATAATGTATTGCGTTGACTACAAAATGTTCTATGTTACAAGCATTAACGCTATAAAATACTGTTAAAAATGTGCCTTGAATATCTGGTAACTGCAATTAGCCTGTTACCCTGATCCCATTACATTTATTTTATTCAGTACGAAAATTTTATTGGGTTTCAGTTCTTGTTTGTGTCTTAAATTTTCCATTTTTTTTTCTCTCTTTAAATTCTTAGCTACCTGTCTCGCATTAAATTTTGGTAGATATCCTTTTACATACGGTACTGATTAATAGTAGTAATACACTCTACACATCTCGAGTAAACATAAATACATAATTTTAAAAAAATTTACGAAAAAAATATTATCCAATAAATAAATCTTGCATCCCCTCAAGATGAAGAACTAATATTACTCGAAAAGCAATGCAATATACAAAAGAGAGGACTTGCAGCGAAGGATTAGAGTTTTTCATTTTTTAAAAATGTGCAATCATTTGCAAATTATACATATCATATGCTGTACTCTTGTATTCACACCAAGTTTTCACCCAAACACTATTTTGCAAATTTTAGAAAAACATATTTCTGGTAAATTTTGACGGACCAAATTCATCTCCAAAACTGGAAACAATAAATATATAATAAATAAATAATAGCGCGAGTTGCATCAGAGTTTTTTTTACAGTAGAAACATTTACTCCTCATCACCAGAGGTATTAATTATCAAAACACACTGCCCCCCCCACCCCCCATTTGATCTGTCATATTCTTGTGATTTATTGGATTGGACTGGACATAATAAGTGTTCTCATGGGAGTGAGGCCATAGTTAGGTTGGTGATTAATGTTTGACATAACGTAACGATTCTATAAAAAGTCACATTAAATTGAAACTAAAGTTGAGGTTTAGCTCAAATATTAAGATTCTTAAAGTTATTGACTAGGATTTTGATTGGGTGCGCCGCTGTGCGTGTAGTGGTTTATCATTGGTAGAGTCGTGTTGTAGGGCTCGCAACTCCACCAAAGTGTAGTTTGCGCACTAGATTACTACTCTTGTTGATTAATGATTATTATTTCAGCAGTATAAAGCATCATTTATGCTTTCGCCATTCGTCAACGTTGGTACGTCGTGGATGGGATACTGGGATCACATTTCACAAGTCACCATTAAAGAATTATAAACCAAAAAATAATATTTTTTTTTTTTTTTGAAAAAAAAGCAAGACCATTTTTTACTGTATATGATCATTTGGGAATTCTTAAAAGAGATATATATATACACATACGGATCATATATATATAGATTATAGACATTCCAAAAGTAGTTGTTATTAAGACGATATTTATTTTTGTTGGATAATTTGTGTTCTCAACTAATTAATCAATGCACTGAAATCGACCATCGTCCAACTTCAAGCATCGGCTTACACGTATACAAAAACAATGATAACGTTTATACATTTATGCAGAAAAATCGTTATGCATGCAGCATGCTACGTGATATATGCGATTGAATTTTGCATTCGTATAAAAGATGATCATAACACACGCACACATATATATAAATAAATGAATAGTGCTAGAGAGAGAGAAGCACGAGAGAAAAATGAGAGAATTTTACTCTCTCTCTCTATTTTTTTTTTATTATTTCTCTCGTCTTTGTCTCGTGTTTCTCTACACTAAGTATTTTTTTAAATAAATAAAAACTCTCTAGTGTAGAATCTTAAACTTTAATAAAATATAAAGCGTTAAAAATACGGGACTAATTAAAAACGTGCAGACATTAAAGTTGGCATATTATGTACAATTATTCATCATTACACATACATACAGTATCTATGTATCAATATTCCTATATATGGGATCAACAAGCTCAATAAGACTACACAGCTAGGGCTGGTATGAGCTCTCGTTGGAGTCATTGTAATAACATTTTTTACCCAAAACAAGAAAAAAATAAAAATAAAGAATAAAGACAAAACAGTTAATTAAAATAACAAAGCTTCCTACTCCAACTGTTGCATTCATTTCACCATTAATGATTTTTACCTGTTGCCGCTGCAGTGACCTTAAATACAGTTGAGAGCTGCATTGCTTTTGTTTGCTTCTTCTCATGGTCATGGACATGCTTATCTGGGTACCTACTTAAATTATATATATAAATGTGTGTATATGTGCAGCATTAATTAATGGTTACTCTGTGTGTGTGTGTATATATATATATATATTATAAATTTCTAGGTACAGACGTTCTTTTTTTTATTTTTTGTTATTGCCAATTATTAAATTATATGTTTTAATAACGTATACTGACTTTATTAACGAATAGGGTTTAATAACGTGTTGAGAACACATAGAAGACAACTACATATATATATATATATATATATATATATATATATGTATATAGGAGTTGTAAACGCACACGCACACAAAACAAGGCCAACCGAAGAGAGCCACATTGAGGCAGAAGCCTGAAAGAAACTGTTTCTCTTCTGCAAGTGTGTGTTGAGTGGTTGTGGTTTTCAGTAGTCTTCTAGTCTGACGTTCAATGGATTTTGTAGGGGCACTCACGCAGAAGCCTAAGCTGCTGTTTCTGCGTTTTCTTGTTCTATCTCTCATCAGCTTGCTCTCTTCCAGTCAAGCAGCAGCTTCAGGTTTCTCTTCTTTTCATTTTCCTGATGCATGCATGCCTTCTTTTCTTGATGATCAATCTGTGCAAACAGAGATCTGCAAATAAAGTTTGTTTCTTCTTTTGTCTTTTTTTTTTTTTTAATATTTCATTTTTGGTGTTTCTTTATAACTGTTATAAAAGTTTCTTGATATTGCTGGCTAGCTAAGCTCTGTTTGTTTTAGTTTTTCATGCAGCTAATTATTATTCACAAGTATGCATCCCTTCGCAGCTTGAGCTCTCATTTCATTCCAACAGAGGCCGTAGTCTTGGTTTCTGGAAGAAAATTGTTAAAAGAAAATGAATTACACTTCTGGAGATTAATTTGGAGAGAAATTAAGTAATTTTAACTGATTTTGCCATCTTTGCATGGATGGATTGATGTGATCATGTTTTTTGAAAATATGTCTTGTGCTTTAAGACTCAGAATTTTGAGGAACCTTTATTAGCTAGTTTCCATTACCATTTTTATCAATAATGCGACACTCTCCTTAACATATTCATTTCATTTAATTTAATTTGTCAGGCGCAGGAGCAAAGAATAATTTATACAAATACAGATACCCATTTATCAAAGAAGCAAGCTCGTTCACATCACCACCACCGCCATCATCATCATCGTTCTCACCAAGAAATGGTGATCATCATCATCACAGTGCATTTGACTACATTGTAGTTGGTGGCGGCACAGCTGGTTGTCCATTAGCAGCCACACTTTCTCAGAATTTCACAGTGTTGCTGCTTGAAAGAGGAGGTGTCCCTTTCTCCGACGTGAATGTCTCATTTCTTCAGAATTTTCACATGGCTTTGGCTGACACTTCACCTCAGTCTGCTTCCCAATATTTCATTTCAACTGATGGGGTTCTTAACGCAAGGGCTAGAGTCTTGGGTGGTGGTTCTAGCATTAATGCTGGTTTCTACACTAGAGCAAGTTCACAGTATGTACCCACAAATCTCTCTCTCTCTCTTACACAGTCTTTTTTGCCATTTTTTTTATAAATTTAATTGCTCCCTTTTTTTAAATTAGCATTAATGCTGGTTTCTGCACTAGAGCAAGTTCACAGTATGTACCCGCAAACTAGCATTAATGCTGGTTCCATAGCACTTAAAAACAGATATCCATAAGCCATTAATTTGGTCGCATTAACATGTCACACTCATTATTTTGCTATTAGTAGTATTTTCTTCTCTTGATGCAAAAGATACTACAACTGACGCTAAAATGTCTACATATGTTCTTGGTTGAGTGTTTATTATAGTCATTGTATTGGTGTTTTTCTTTTCCTTTCTTTTCTTTTTCTTTTGTTAAATTTGATCCTTCTTCATCTTCGTTCAAATCAGAGTGACTTAAGTTTAATACGACTATTTTCTTTAAATATTTTCTTAAAACTGTTTGTATTTAAGGTTATGAATCACTAATTGTGACAAGAACAAACCCGGGGGTTGACCCAACTTGGAGGCCAGGAAATCAAGATAACAAAATTCACTATATGTATAAATGCTTGTAATCATGTGATTGAACACAGGGGCAGCCATTTATTATGAGCTCTAAAAGTTTTGGTCATTGTGACCATACCACATTCATGAATCATGACTCTGCAATTATATCAAAATATTTATGAACCCACCTTCCACTTTAGTGTCTTTAATTTCTCTTTTTATTAAATGCTAGTTGTTTGGTTCATTTTCTGGCATGCAAATTCTTGGATCTAAATGGAAATGATATATTAATGTTTGTCGTAATACATCCCCTAACATAACATGTGGGGTCCATTCCACACACTTGTTAAAGCAGCAACAGTTAACTGCGATCTTCTTCTAATCTGAAGTATTTACTCAAATTTTATAAAAAAATCATTATAAAATCTTCTCATGATCTTGGTTTACCCGAGTTTTATTATAGACTCAGAGATGGATAGTTAATAAAGTTGAGCTGTGGGGAAACTTTGATATGGTCCTTTGACATAACAAGTCCTAGTTAATTTGAGAAGAGGCATGTAGATTGTGTGCAATCAAAATTTGGTGTCACAAAAGACTGGTATGCATTGGCTGCATGTATAGACCAAATGTGTAGTAATGTTGAAGCTTCTTGGGTTGCAGGTTCATTGAGAGAATGGGATGGGATGCCAAGCTGGTGAATGAGTCATTTCCATGGGTGGAGAGACAAATTGTTCACCAGCCTAAGCAAGAAGGATGGCAGAAAGCGCTAAGGGACAGTCTTTTGGATGTTGGAGTCTCACCTTTTAATGGATTCACTTATGATCATATTTATGGAACCAAGATTGGTGGCACAATTTTTGATAGATTTGGCCGCCGTCACACTGCGGCCGAGCTGCTTGCTTCTGCGAACCCCCAAAAGATTACTGTCTTGATCCGTGCCACTGTTCAAAAGATTGTGTTTGACACATCAGGTATGCTAACACATAAGGCTTGATTTAACCTTTATATATTGCTGGTAAGAGATGAGATATAAGTTGATGCAATGTGTATTGCAGGGAAGAGACCAAAGGCAGTGGGAGTTATATTCAAGGATGAAAATGGAAACCAACACCAAGCATTTCTTGCAGGAAACCCAAAGAGTGAAGTGATCTTGTCATGTGGAGCAATTGGGACACCTCAAATGCTGAAGCTAAGTGGTGTTGGACCTAAAGCAGAGCTTGAAAAGTTGAACATTTCAGTAGTACTTGACAATGTGCACATTGGGAAAGGCATGGCTGATAATCCCATGAATGCAGTTTTTGTTCCTTCTAATAGACCAGTTGAGCAGTCTCTGATAGAAACTGTGGGAATTACCAAGCTGGGTGTGTACATTGAAGCTAGTAGCGGCTTTGGAGAATCGAGAGATAGCATTCATTGCCACCATGGAATCATGTCAGCAGAGGTAAGCAACAAGAAGTCATTTACTTTTAAATGGCTAAAAGGCAAGTAATCCGAGTGTTTTTTTTTGTGGTGATTTCATCAGATTGGACAGCTCTCTACCATTCCGCCAAAGCAAAGAACACCGGAAGCAATTCAAGATTACATCAGAAATAAGAGAACACTGCCACATGAGGCATTCAAAGGAGGCTTCATTTTAGAAAAGATTGCAAGCCCTATTTCAACAGGCGAGCTTTCTCTGATCAACACAAATGTTGATGACAATCCATCTGTTAGCTTTAATTACTTCAGCCATCCACTTGATCTCAAGCGTTGCGTTGATGGGGTTCGCATGGCTGCAAAGATTGTGCAATCAAAACATTTCCTGAACTACACGCAATGTGATCAGAAAAGTGTTGAGGCAATCCTTAATGCAAGCGTCAGGGCTAATGTTAACCTTGTTCCTAAACATACAAATGACACCAAGTCCCTAGAGCAGTTCTGCAAAGACACCGTGATCACAATTTGGCACTACCATGGGGGCTGCCATGTGGGCAAGGTGGTTAGCACTGAATACAAGGTTCTTGGAATTGATAGGCTCCGTGTTGTTGATGGCTCGACATATGATGAATCTCCTGGCACTAATCCTCAAGGCACTGTCCTGATGATGGGCAGGTAAAGATTATAATTCACATTTAAGTACATAGAAACGATATTCTAAACATTATACTAGCAACTTTCCATTTCATGCAGTGATCGTTTAACACAATAAATTTGAGTTGTTTGTGATGTGCAGGTACATGGGAGTGAAGATTTTAAGACAGAGACTAGGGAAAGCAGCCGGTGTGTAGTGTGACCAAGACCGTGAATTGAAGAAGAGATCATTGTTAGTTGCAGTTGTGAAAGTGTAATTTAGTTTTGTATCAATTCTTAGCAAGCTGGTGTGTAGTGTGTAGTGTGACCAAGATCATGAATTGAAGAAGAGATGATTGTCAGTTGCAGCTGTGAAAATGTAATCTAGTTGTGTATCAATTCTTAGCAAGCAGTTGTGTGGATAAACTGGTTTGCTGCAGGAAACAACTATTTCTGTTTCTTTCCATTCTTGAATCTTGATGTTACATCAATCAGCTATCTTTCACTTTGCTCCTTGTGGTACTTGTGAGAACTGAGAAAATTAAATAATGAATTTTTTATTGTCATGCTTTAATTTGACGTTCCTTAGCTTTACGAAATTAGTTTAAAAAAAAAAAATTAAATGTTGACACAGAATTCATTTCTTTGTTGCTAGTTAAGAAAAGAGTAACAAAGGATGAAATCATGAAAGATGAAATTCTGATTCAAGGACACACGATGGGAGATTGACGGTGTGCGACATTCCTGAACTAAAAACTTTTCTCCATATAATGACTGAAGCTCAATGCATTTTCTCCAACACATGACAAGTGTATTAATCTTCACAGAACAAGAAGAGTAATGCTATGCTGACTCACTTTGAATACCCAATTGAAAAGATAATTTCATTACAAAGTTGTGTCACTAATAAAGAAACACCAAAAATGACCAAAAAGAAACCTGAGTAAATGACCAAAAAGGAACCTGAGTGTCTTGCTAAAAAACATACCACCCCAGAATGTCACATAATGTACCCACTGCACTGAAGCATTGAAGTTGGTGTACTGCCCTGCTGTTGTTAACATCAACAGAAGCCACTGCTGAAATTTTTGAAGGAGATGTTTTCAGAGCATTTCACAATTTGCATGACTGCATTTGATATTAGTCTGCATGCAATGAGATTGCCAGGAGTTTCAGTTGTCTGTAAGAGCGAATTTCGATTGTCTTCTGTAGATTTTGAAAAATTTTAGTGGGATTCTGGCCAAAATTTAGACGAAAATCCGTGCTCTCTCATGCTGCCTCTAGACGAACTTTTTAATATCTGCCAGAACTGCCTTCTCCCTTCTGACCTCAGGGGCCCTGAACTAGAGTGTCTCCTAAAAGACCCAGATTCCTGTCCTTCAAGCCCCATTGGTGTAATCATTTCTGATGCCGATATTGCCATGCTGTTGTCATGACCAACACCATAGCCAGACCTTGTATGACAGACTTCCAAAGCTTCTACAAACTCACCTGAGAGTCTATTTACCTTGCTATCTACACTGATAGAGCAGTCTTCACTGAGATCTCTTGATTCTATAGTCTCTTTTGTTTCATCAAATTCATTGCACACTAGCTTTAAAGCTTGAACAACTTCACCCATGAAAGGCCGGTGTGATACTTCAGGCTGCACACACATTGATGCAATTGCTGCTACTTTCACAAGGGTATCATATGAGATATTAGACTCAATGACTGGGTCAATGATTGTTTGCAGACCCTCCTTTGTTGTCAGAAGTGGACGAGCCCAAGCTACTAGATTTTCTTGACCAGGAGGTTGTGACAAGTCCACTGGCTTCCTTCCTGTTAGAAGCTCAAGGAGGACTACACCATAGCTATAAACGTCACTTTTCACAAGAAGATGACCAGTCATTGCATATTCAGGAGCTAGGTAACTGAAAATCAAGAAAATCTAGCTTAATACAGGTCTCATCAAATACGAAGAACATATTTTCAAGTATAAAGGTGAAGGAACTTCATACCCAAATGTTCCCATAACGTGTGTTGAGATGTGTTTGTTCCCCTCATCCAATGCTGTTCTGGCCAATCCAAAATCTGAAACTTTTGGTGTAAAATCATGTTCCAGCAAGATGTTGCTGGACTTGAAGTCCCGATGTATAACTCGAGGGCTTGAGTCTTCATGCAAATATGCCAAGCCGCGAGCTGCGCCAAGGGCAATCTTCATCCGGGCATCCCAGTCAAGTGGACCATTTACTTTGTCATCTCCTGACAGGATACAAGAACATACCAAAAAGCTCTTTTCAGATTTAACAATAACCCATAAATATACAAGAGTTTATTAACAAATCGAAATAATTGAAGATGGAAAAATCATCCTGAATGAATCTACCATGTAAATGAGATTCGAGACTTCCATTATGAATAAGTTCATAGACTAGGCAGCGGTTATTATCCTCTATGCAAACACCAAACAGCTTAACTAAATTCCTGTGGTGAAGACGGCTTAGCATCTCAAGTTCAGCCAAGAACTCTCTGCCTCCATGTTGATTAGCTCTCTTAAGAACCTTCACGGCCACTTCTCTTCCATCATCTAAAATGCCTCTATAGACAACCCCAAATCCTCCTTCACCAATTATTCTTGAAGTATGAAAACCATTTGTAGCTTTCTCAATATCATTCAAAGTAAAAGTCTTAGCAGTTCCTGTATATGTCACCGCACAAGAATCAATGGACACCGATGAGGAACTGAGCATGCTTCCATATCGCAAAGTCGTCGTAGCCCCTGCTGAATTAGATTTCATTATTTACCATTAAATGATCTTGCGATAACAGAAAAGCCCAAATATCAGCACAGAAAAAATAGAACAACCATAAAGTGGAACTTGAGGGTTGAATAGGGAGATAGTCAGCAACTGAATATCAAGAAAAATTTCGTAAAATATTAAAAACTAAGTCAGTAGATGTTGCTAAAGTTGGGGAGCATAGTTTATGAAAATATTTTATGCTGATGAAAAAGTAGTTAAAAATGGTCTCAGTAATATATGAGTTTTTACCATTTTATTGTACTGATCATAGTAATCCAAAGTTTGACAAACGTACTACTATGTGTTACATAATCAACAAAAGGACTAAAGAATTGGATCACAGTAGTACCAGATAGTTTTGCAGGGGCGCATATCACATCATGTGGTGTTTGTTCAGGTTGACGAAAAGCACCACGTTTCAACAGGAAAACTGCTATTCCAAAGCATAAAACTAAGGCTGTAAATGATGATAGAACAATTGCAGCAATCATGCTTCCTCTAAGCCCGCCTTTCTTCCTCATTGGCACCTCAACTCCTAATGGTTTTAATGCCTGTCTTTTGTTGTCACGACCAGCATATGGTCCATCATCTTCGGTAGAAATGCTCGATTGTGATGGAGGAGAGGGTGGAAGACCTTCAGAATTGTAAGAATCAAAATCTAAGTTTTAAGTTCCCAACTCAAAACATTTCCCAAATACTTCCCCAAGGAAACAAAATTACATGTAACTTTTCATTCCTACTGAAATTATTTTAAACATCCAAGTGAGGATAAATGTATAACCTGGATAGTGAACGTATAACACTTCATAGGCACCGAAGAGGGAAGGTTTTATGAAAACCTGTCTCTGCCAAAATTTCTTGAAGATCAAAAAAGCGACAGTATCATCAAATTGAACACCCAATGGCACAAGGTTGATGAGGGCTGTGCTTTTTTGTAGCTGCTGACTAGCTGCATTTGCTCCCATAACGCGAACTTGGCTATGGTTTAGTCCAACACTTGCCGCAATTTCCTCTGTCAGCTGTGAAACCAGAGGGAAAAATGTGTAAATTGGAACATCAAGGGCGAGCTTAACTTGAATTGGCCACACACATCCACAGGGTGAGCCGGGAGGAGTGTATGTTAGTGGCTCAGTGCATGTCACTGAGCCACAATCTGCATTTAAAATCCGAAAAGATTGTAATCTGTTATGCTGCGTATACATAGTTGACAAAATTTAATTAACAAGACGGTTCATTTTACAACTGCTAGAGCGAAGAGAACATCTACCTTCATTAGGAGGTGGCGGTGGTAATGTCATAACTGATGATGGCGGTGGAGTCTTCATCTTCTTCAAGGAAGAACTCGTAGGAGAAATTGTAGGCCGAAGACTGGGCACTTGTCATAGAAAGAACAAATGATCACAACATTGTCATCATCAATAGCACCATGAATAAAGCACAGGAAACCAAGCTTTTTTGGAAACTACAGAAACCAAATTTAACCCCCCCCCCCCCCAACCCAACCCAACAAAAAAAAATGTTGAACATTCTCATACCGTTTAAGTTGCCTGATGTAGCTTTTGGTGACGGTGCTGGTGCACGTGAACTCCAGCTTGATGATGATGGAAGGGGAGACTGAAATGAGGGGACTGAAGGACCTGTGCATTTCACTGATTGTTTGAAACTCAAAAAATAGATATTTTCAAAGTAAAAAATAATGTAAGAAATTTACTGACTCCTACTCCAGGGATAGAACAAAACCTTGCTGGCTGTTGGAGGGAGCAGGAGTTGGATAAGCTGGTCCAGAACCAGAATTTCTAGACTTGTTTCTTACATGATGATGTCTATGAAATGGAATGAAAGGAGAAGATGCTGGACCATGCACCCATTTCTTTGTAGGACCTCTAAAACTTGACAATGAAGACGGTGCAGGAGTGATACTGGAAGGCCTCATGGCATCATGGGAGTGGGCACCTACAAAAGGAATAAATTGTTGAATTGTCCATAATTGGGGCATGAAATATAAATCTAGTATCCACATATAAATAGCTACATTTACGGGTTCCCAGTGTACCTTTTGTTGGAGAGTAGTGCTTAGTTGATGAAATATGGTGTGGTTTGTTAGGTGGAGGAAGTACCTCTCCATGACTTTTCCTGCCAGAGCCGTGAGGACTTCGAATTGGAGAGTAGGTATGATCTGTGGCATCATGGAAAAAATGATCCAATAAACACGAGTCCTTGAATATTGAGGTAAATCGGAAAAATACTGATATTGATATGATTTGTTTGTCCGACAATTTAGAATCTTTTATGGATTTTGTAAACTTACAAGTAATAGATAATGCACCAAGGTTTTAATTTCAAAGAACAAGGGATCAGTAAATGCTAGCAATATGAGTTTCATGGAAAACAAAATGGTGTAACTGATCAGAACTTCAGCAAGAAATCCAGCAACTGAAAATATGAAATTTCAATAAACAACAAGGTTCACCTGGTAGTATGGATGGTGGATGGCCAGGGCTGACAGGTTGGATATTTGGTAGATTTTGCGGCAATCTCCGTGGTGGCAATGCAACTGTTACTGCATGATTAGGAAAGGGAGAAGTTAAGTGGCATTCTTCAAGAGCACAATGTGCTTGGGAAAAAATTAAACCTCTGCTTGGATAACTCCAGTGGAGATCTTAACATTCATTTAAAATTCTCAAAACATTAAACTTGGGAAAGAGAATTAAATTTTTTACCTCTTTAAATCTTGAATTTCCCACTATATAATTATATTATCAGTGCTTCAGAAATATTTTGTTTTATCTTCATATGATTAGTTGGCTTTGTAAAAGTATTTTAATTATATCCAAAACTAAATAAAAATAAGGTATATATTCATGAAGATCACAGCCGTCTGTCAATTTTTGGACCACATAAACATCATTATCAAACTTATTGAGCCAGGGAACAATAAGAAAACATTGCCCTAAAGAGCATTTATTGATATTTACTGGTGAAACGAAGAAATGATCTTTGCAAATTTGAACTGTTAGCAAAAAAATGTTAGTTATGACTCCACCAGCTAAAACCCAGAATTGTGAAGAAACTAGCAGTAATGCAGTGACAGTCATGGAGATTTCAAGAATATTGTGACCAAGAGGGATCATGAAGTGAATCAGCTACTGAGTAAGCCAGCTCATTCAAAATGTGCCATAATCATTCTCACTCAAGAGCAAAACAGATTCTAAACATATCATTTAAGCTTTTCTTCTACTAATTGATTACAAAAAAAAAAAAAAAAAACTTATTCGAACATCTTTCAATCTTCAACTCGAGTCAGTCACATGGATCAATAACCATAATTCTACAAAGAAAATAACCTTCATTACCTGCAGATCCACGAAGAGACAAAGCACTCGGAGTTGCACATAGTGCCATCACCATGAAAGCAAACAGCAACCCCATTTCAACTCTCCAAGAAACTAGAAACAATCAGCCTTCAAGATCTCTCATTTCTCCCTTAAGCATACCAAAGCTAGGAGAGAGCAGTGAAAAATGAAAGAGCAACCTGAAGAAGCAAAACATGGGTAAAACTTAAAGGAACAAACAAAACTACACACAGTTTCTTTTTAGACCACAAAAGAGAGGAGACCCACAAATAATACCACATAAGTAATGAGAAAAAGAATTGAAGCTTTGATTAGGTAGGGGCTAAAAACCAACTTATCTTTTCTACAAACTAAGCACCTAAAAAACAGCTTCAGTTTCTTGTGCTCTCATTGGTGCTTCAAAACCGAACTAAAGTCAAAAACTGGACAAGCAAATAGCCAAACAGTGCACTTGTGAGCGAGCAAGATGGTTGGCTGCTTGGTGGGATCTTTTGTTGAAAGCTGATAAATTACTGCTATTGATTGATAGTTTAATGTTAGGATTGTATAACTAGATTCGATAGTCAGCTTCTAACGGAATTAATAATTCTTCCACAGTGATTATTGTGGCCGCGAAGTTTGAAACTTTAAGGAGGTCTCGTCTGTCTACGGTTTCTTTGACCATTTTTCTACAAAACCAGTCAAACCTCCATCATGATGTGGGAGATCATTGTTGCCCCATGAGTCGTGACCTAACATTGGCATTTTCTTCAAATTTCTGCTTTCCAGCCATTAATGGTGGCTTAATTTGTCACGATACTTCACATGCATGCATGATAATTGTGTTAACAAGTTTCATGTGAAACATAAGCTGTGACTCTGAATGATTCAAAAGCCTATGTCTATGCTAATTAATAATAGGGCATAAGGTAATGTAATAATGTACTTACATTAAACTCTTAATTAAGAAACTCTCTTTTCTAATAAATCAGCCGATAATACTTGCGATTAAGCGACATAATTTCGATGAAGATCATAATAATAATAATAACAATAATCTATAAACAGTAAGATTAAGAATTTAATACACTTATTTTTTAATCAGTCAAATTCATTATTGAATAGCATTTCCCCAAATGAAGTGATTTTAATTAAAAATTTGATAGACATAAGAAAATGAGACAGATATTACGAAAGCAATCTATCATAACCTAAGCTTTTGGACATTGTCCCCATAAGAGACAAAGTCAATGTGGTTTTTGATGGTAAATTTCGAATAACGTTGTGGTCACCACCACCTCCTTTAATTTTCGTTTTAAAAAATAAAATTATTACACGACTAAGTTCACAATTCATGAATAAAATGATGCACCCATCAAGGAAAATTAAAAGTGTCGGTGAAATTGGTCAGCTTGATTGGAAAAATCCATTCATAAATTTACACTTTATAAATTAGAAATGGTGGGCAACTTTATGGTAGGGGGGCCAAACTATATACCATTTACTATCTTTGAGCAAGCAAACGTGGTACCGATCGACCATATTTTTGCTATTAATTGTTTACTTATTAATGAATTTAACTATCCTTGTAAAAATTTTATAAATGTAATGTTAAACCTTATATGAATTTTTGAGTTTTTAGATCTCTTACGTAAATTACAAAGTGACAGTTCATAGTATAATATATGTTTTATAATTACTCAATGAAATAGTGAATTTACGAAGGTAAAGAGTAAAAAGTAAAAGAGGGTAAAGCGGTAGATCAGAGTAAAAAATTGATTACACAAAATCAACTACTATTTATAATTATGAGAAAATTTTGTGTGCGTTAGGTATACTATTACAAGACATCAACAGCATATATATTATACTCGTTGTAGGACCGGCCCAGATTGCAATGTTGGGCCTGAAACCCAACATAAAGGATGGGCACAAATGCACAGCCCACTACTTCTTGTTTTCTCAAAAGGTTGCGGCTCAATTCTTTTCAAATTTCAGCATGGGAAACAACGCTTATACGGAAGGACTTCTAACAAAAAAGCGCTTTTAGATGCGTTTTCGTTACAAGCACCTCCGAATGAAGCGTTTTCCTTTACGAAACAATTTTTTAAAATAAAAAAATTAGTTGAAACATTACTAGCACGAGATCCCAGTTAATACCATTGGAAGTTGGGATGTTTTGATCAATTAATTTGAAAAAAATATCTCGGCCACCAAATTCAAGAAGACTTTTGAGTTATTATTGCCAATCACTAATTGACTTATTAAATTTTAAATTTAAATACAAATCAGAATAATTAATGCCAAAAAAGATAGATAAAGATTAATTAATTATGAGGTGAGGAATCAATTTGCTGTTTTATTTGATTTTCTTGCTGTCAATGATTGGATAATTGAGAAAACGGCAGCTAGCTAGAGTTGGTTGTCGTTTTATTTATCAAGAGCAATCTCGTATGTCATACAGCGCCAGCTATTTTTCAAGGACAAATCCCGACCGCTTGATGAGAGACATTATCATCGACAAATCACGAAATCAAAATGCCTGAGGACGAAGATTATCGAGGCTTCTTTATCTGAACGTGTGGGCCCGCACTTCATGGTGGGAAGATGGTCAAAATCACACGTGTCACAAAGAGAATGGGTCCACAGTAGGTGATGTGTCGACGTATGAGTTGGTTGAGAGATTGCGCGTTCACTTCTCCTCCCTTTGGCGCGTTTGCTTATTTTTCCTTAAATTTCCATATTCGAGGAATTATTATTATTATTATTATTATTATTATTATTGAATAGAATATGCCAAATTTTTAATTCATTATTTTTAGTATTACATTACAAACCCACCGTTTTTAGGACCTAACTAGGGATGGCAACGGGGAGGGGAGGAGGTCAATCTTTCCGTATTCATTCTTGATATTTTGTGTATGTCCTAGTCTCTTTTATGTTTCCGTCAAAATTATTTGAGAGAATCTCTATCTCCTCCCCGAATAATAATAGGAGATTCCTAAAAGTTTCTGATCCCTAAATAACTAATACATTTTTTTGTTTTCGATTTTAAGTTAATCATATTAAAATAAAAAATTTAAAAAAAAGTAAAGTTCGAAATATATCTTACATTAATATCCATTTCAAAAGTCGCATACATTAAATTAGTAAGTAACGCATCATGCAAGGGATGCAAACTTCTTTTACAAACTATCATGAACAAATTAATAGTCTAATACAAAATTGTTACAAATAAAATCGAATTTAGATTCAAAATTAACTTTTTCAATGGTGGCGTGGGCACTTTATAAATGTAGACTATTCCTTTTACAACACAATAGTTAAATCGGAGCAAATATTAGATTAGATTAGATATTAAAATTGTGATTCGCTGTGAGTAATTATAACATCTAAAAATAAATAAAAAATAGATTTAAGTTTAAAATATTTAAAGAATATTAAAATTAAAAAAATTTTGGGCTAATACAATCTACTCGGTCTTTTTAATTTTCTAAATAAAAATTTAGGACTTTAATTAATTAATTAGGCCCAAAAATTTAATAATATAAATATTTTGATATTTTTATTTTTATCAATATTTATAATTTTATAATTTATTTACTAGTAATTTTTTAAAATTAAAATAAAATTAAAAATTAAAATGAGAAAATGGGTAGGGGATGGAGATTCCACCTCATCCGCGTCCCCTTCCCGAATAACAAATTGGATAAAAAAATTTCTCCATCCCTTCTCCGAATAAAAAATTAAGTATGAAATTATTCTCATATCCTCCCCAAATAGGAAAAATCCCCGAAAATACTCATCTCCATGGGAATTTTTGTCATCCCTAGACCTAACTTGGCTACTTCCATTTTTCTTGCAATTAATTTTATTTTCTCAAAATTCCCATATCTAAACCTTTCCCGTTTAAAATTTCATGAATTAATTAAGCTAATAATATAAGAAGGAAAGAAGATGATTCACAATTAAGAAAAATTATTGTATGAAAGGAACCGGCCTCGATCCATTGTTTTAATTACAACACACGCTTTCTTTAAAATGAGTACACAAATTCCTTTTCCTTTGGTTTTTATTATAATACTTGCTTTCTATATTTATTAACGAAAGCTCCCTCTTCGCTCACTTTCTCTCTTTATTTTCTCCCACTTTCTTTCCCTCCAAACATGACAGACAGAGTCTACCCATCAGCCAAACCCACCACCAACGGCACCAGGAATGGTACTGCCACCACCCCCGCCGCAGCCTCCGGCGCCGCAGCCACCGGAACCCCATCTTTCCCGGCCACCAAAGCCCAACTCTACGGCGCTGCCCGCCCCGCATACCGCCCGCAACCAAAACGACACCGTTACCGCCGTTCCTGCTGCTGCTCCTGCTGCCTCTGGGTAACCATAACCCTAATCATCCTCATCCTCCTTGTAGCCATCGCCGGCGGCATCCTCTACGTCCTTTACCGCCCCCACCGCCCTTCTTTCTCCGTTTCCTCGCTCAAAATTCAAACCCTAAACCTCACTTCATCACAAACCCTAGTCACAAACATCAACCTCAACGTCATCACCAGAAACCCTAACAAAGAACTCGTGTTTTACTACGACCCCATAACAGTAACAGTCACGAGTGGCGACAATGATGACGTCAACGTCGGGGCTGGTTCGTTTCCTTCGTTTAGGCACGGGACCAAGAACACTACTGAGCTTAAGGCTTCCATTAAGGGCAACGGGCAAGAGCTCGACGACGCGTCAGCGAGTAAAGTGAAGTCTCAGTTGAAGAGCAAGAGCGGGTTGCCGTTGAAGATAAAGCTTGAAACGAAGGTGAAAGTGAAGATGGGAGCTGTCAAGTCTCCAAAAGTGAGGATTAGGGTTACTTGTGAAGGGATCAAAGCTACTGCTCCCGCCGGCAAAAAAGCGTCGTTGGCTTCCACTTCGAATGCCAAGTGTAAGGTTGATTGGAGGATCAAGATCTGGAAATTCACTTTCTGATGATGAATAATGATCAGAAAGATGAAAATTAATCAAAGGTGTGATTTTTATTTTTATTTTTTAACTTTTTTTAATTTTGTTTTTTGTTATTTTTTTGGATTCTTTTAAATATATTTTTTTGGGGGTGAATTTATTATGTTTTTAAATTTTTGTAAATGGAAGAAAAGTCTGGTGATTGATTGTAACAGTGGGATAGATAGATAAAAGAATGTTTAAATAGATATTTTTCACTTTTGTTTATTGATTTTTCTTTTTTTTTTTTAAATCTTTTTTGGTTGATTAATTAGTTCTTGTCGGTTGTGGCTACTGGCTGCATGATTGTTGGCGTTATTGTCTTGTTTATGTGTGTATATATTTATGTATTTGATAAAATAATAATAATATTGAGGGGGACACTTGGATTTTTCATTGGCATTGGCATTGGCATGCATGCGCACAAATTTTAGAAAATTTTCAATTAATTGGCTTTTCAATAAGATTATGACATGCAAGTTGATTAAACTATGGTGATGAATGATGAGTGGAATCCCATTATGTGATCATCACTTTTTGATAAACAAAGTGATAATTGAACTTAGGGGGTTTTCTTTAAGATATATTTATTGTAATTGACTTTCTAATGTAAAAAGTGAGTAATAGAGAAGTGGAGTCAAGTGAGTAGTGCTATACTTGGGGAGACTCTTGGACTAAAATGTGTGCTTCAGCTGTTTGCTGTTTAGTTTATTTATTCAGTAATATGCAATCTTTTTTTTTTTTGTTTCACACAAACCTTTATTAGTTACTATTATTATTATCCCTTCCCTTGAATCGTTTAAACTAGAAATTTTCTTATTAAAAATAAACCTAATTAATTCAATGATTAAGAATTAATGAGTGGGGATGAGTATGACTTAAGTAAATAAGATTTTTAACCACTCGTTCAATTAATAAGAAGAGATAAGGGGAAAAAAAGAAAAAGGAGTACGAGAAGATAAGCCTTGTCCATAAATTCAGTCCCGGAGTGCTTCGTTAATTTTTCAATTCAACCCCAATGTGCTTCATTAATTTCAAGATGAGTTGTTGGCATGGTCCCTTTGCAGTTGTATTATTGACTTAAATAAGTTTTCTCACAGCAGTTGAGTGGTTGTCATGTCACTCCCGTTTGTTCACTGTCTGTGAGAGTCTTATTCAATTCTATAATAATATCCTTCCCATTAACTAACCATTAAATAAAATAAATTATCTTATTCTAGTACGGTAGTGTATTTGTTTATATGCACGTAGGACAACTTATGCGTCGGTGCCTCTAAAGCCCATTAACTCGGTCGTATGTGGTGGTTGTGTCATTAGAGTTCTTAAGTTTTTTTTTTAAAAAAAAAAAAACCTACTTTTTGGTATACAAAGAATATATATATATATATATATATACACAAGTAGTTGCGTTTCAAAAGGTATGGGACCGCCCATAAAAGTGATTTTGTTTTGTTTTTTTGGCCTGGTGAAAAGCGCTTTTGGTATGTTCTGGGAAGTGCTTATTGACTTTTCTTAATTCTGCCTTCAAAGGATGACATTCCATTTGCACGTTTTGAGGGAGCATGGATGATGGATGGGTAAAAAGCATGATTTTAGTATTAGACGTGTGAAAACTACCGTCGTGTCTGAATCCGATCATGCACTGAATGGAAAACGGATCCTTGATATGAGCTCGTCCTAAACACCGAATCAATGGTCATCAATTGTCGTTTGAGGCCCACATAAGACAATTGAATTACCCTTTCGTGCTTAAAGTTAAATCAGCACCTCTGAGCCTAATATTTATTACCAGCAGATTTACTTCATATTTATTAAAAAAAATTAATTTGCAATGGAGAACGCATTTCTATTAGGAATTAGGAACTCAAACCCGTTCTCTCCACAATGAAGGGAAGAGCTTTTGCCTTTTGCCATCCGGGCAACGTCATGAATCATGATTCATTAAATATAACGCTTGAACTGTTAAAAAGAAAAAAGATTATCAATTCATGAAAATCATACTCTCACAGATACTTTTACCTCAAACCAAAATAAATTCCACGCCATGTATATATGGTCCATAAAAATAATGATTTTTTTTTTTAAATACGTCAGATGTACCGTGTCAGCTATATAACAAGCATATGATGTTATGATATGTGTGCACTTATTTTAAAAAATCATCATACAAGTGGTGGTTATATTAAATTTAATTACATATATCATGCATGCGTTAATTGGTTGTAATACATTAGAAGTATTTTAGAATTTCTCAAAGTAATGATAGACTCACAATTTGATTTACAAATTTTGTGAGCCTAACATTACTTGATTTAGAATGAGTTAAAACATGATTTAACATGAATAAAATTTCAATAAACTTCTATATCTCTCTGTCTCTTTTGGATATTCCTCAAAATCTTGATTATTTACTAAAAAGTAGCTCAAGACATAAAATAAAATATTAGTGCTTTTTTATTTTATTTTTCTTTCCTATTTCAATTTGCGTATCTGAATCGAGATTTAATGGATGAGCAGTTTGGCATCAATAAAAAAGAAAAATGGAGATTACGGAAAACAAATCAACGAAATTAGTGCTGGTGCATAAATTCTTCATGGTGAAAGAAAAATGGAGAGAAATTAAAGGCATCATGGGCATGAGCGGCCGGATAATTAATAAATGATGAAGCATAAGCAAGAACGTGAGGCAAACTGGCAAAGGAATCGCTTTCACACCGAAGTTAGGCGGATTGACTTTCAAACGTAGGAGACAGGAACCACACCATGCACGTGACTATATGTTAAATATCTATCGTCATTCATTGAAATGAGAAGACTGGGGGAATAAGAGAAAACAAAAATAACAATTTAATTATATAGAGCAATAAACAAAATTCTTATTTTTCCCTATGTATATAGGGAAATGAAAATTTAATTATACTTAATATTTATTAATGAGCAGGACTTATACTCGCAATAGAACTATTTAAATAAAATTTGACAATAGTTTTTTCACTTGTATTTTTCTTCTCATTATATAATTGATGAATTTCAAAGTGTATTTATAGGTATTAAAATAATAATAAACAGGCGTTCCATAGTTTCATCATACTGTAAGATCTAAACTTTTCTCCATATTTACAGATCCCAAAACACACACTCCCATTCAATTTTTTTCTCCACTAGTTAGGAGACACTTTTTTTTAATTAAAAAAAAAACCAAAAGAAATTTGTAAAAGAGTGGAGCTATTGGCACCCCTACATTATTCTTATAAAACCCCACTTTAAATAAAATTACAATTAAGGACAATTGAAAATTAAACACATATAGATTTTTTTTTCCAACAAATTACTTAATTCATAATCAATCCTTTAAAAAAAAAAAAATTCTATATGTTACTTCCTATCTAAGTAAAATAAGTTGTAGAAATTTATGCTTGGCTTTCTCTTTTTCCTTGAATTTTTCTACCTGGCTACCACTGGCTCACCATTCTTTCTAATTCGATAAAGAACAAGGTCATTGGATCGAAGGTTTTGTGGCAATAGTGAAGGATTTAGAGAGTATTCATGCATAATCCAGCAACCATTATGTGGAGACTTGTCCTTCTCATATTGAAACCTCTTCTTGGAATCAATTTTCTTTCTAGAGTTGCGGGACACAACCGCCTTGCCGGCATCTTCTCCTTGCCATGTTCTAGTACCGACTCTGCTATCAATCATGGAACCGTTAACACTCTTCTTCTTCAAGCGAGTGAAAAAGTAAAGATCTTCACCATCTTCTAAATCGAGTCCTCCGAATTGCTTCCAAATCTGCCACGGTTCCTTGGAACCGTAGAGATTTTCAGTTCTCAAAATTTTAAAACTTAAAATTACTTTGAAATTATTATTTGAAATATGTGTTATTCCAGACAATAATTAATACTAAAAAACTTATCACCCCTATAACTTTTTTTTTTTTGTGTGTGTATGGTAATACTAAAATTGGAAATAATTAAAAAAAACACAATAATAGAAAAGTGTATCTAAAAAAATGGCTATTTTTAAAAATAAAATGAATATAGCTAAAAAAAGGGGTTTTATAAGGAGATCAGAGGGGTGCCAAAAAAAACACGTGTGCCATTCGAATAGAACAGGCCCAAAGTATTGGACAATAAAGATAGGCTCATTGATCGAAAAGGGCCAAAATGACCCAATACTTGTTTGATCTTCTTCAGTTTAAGCCTCCGTGCTAAAACCCTACTTTCGTGAGAGCTAAAACCCCATCAAAGCCCTTCGCCTTTTTACTCTTCTAAGTTATTGTCGAAGCCATCCCCTGCTGTTTGAGTGCACAGCATACAAATTCATGTATCGAATAGCTTCAAAACTAGCCTCTTCAATCAGGTACTTAATTGTGCCTTTTTTTTTTTGAAATGTTACGTTAAACTCTATATGTTACTTCCTATCTAAGTAAAATAAGTTGTAGAAATTTATGGTTGGCTTTCTCTTTTTCCTTGAATTTTTCTACCTGGCTACCGCTGGCTCACCATTCTTTCTAATTCGATAAAGAACAAGGTCATTGGATCGAAGGTTTTGTGGCAATAGTGAAGGATTTAGAGAGTATTCATGCATAATCCAGCAACCATTATGTGGAGACTTGTCCTTCTCATATTGAAACCTCTTCTTGGAACCAATTTTCTTACTAGAGTTGTGGGACACAACCGCCTTGCCCGCATCTTCTCCTTGCCACGTACTAGTACTGACTCTGCGATCAATCCTGGAACCGTTAACACCCTTCTTCTTCAAGCGAGTGAAAAAGTAAAGATCTTCACCATCTTCTAAATCGAGTCCTCCGAATTGCCTACTAATTTGCCACGATTCATTGGAACCGTAGATATTTTCAGTTCTCACGAAATCATCAAGAAAAAGGGCTAGAGTTCCAGAAATCTTGTTGAATAATCTATTGTTCTCTTTTGATTTTTGATTGATTAAATATTTTTATACTTTAAAATTACTTTGAAATTATAATTTAAAATATGTGTTATTTCAGCCAATAATTAATACTAAAAAACTTATCACCCATATAATTTTTTATTTTGTGTGTAGGGTAATACTAAAATTGAAAATAATTAAAAAAAACACAATAATAGAAAAGTGTATCTAAAAAAAAGAGTATTTTTAGAAATAAAATGAATATAGCTAAAAAAGAAATTTTATGAGGCGACAGGGGTGCCAATAAAAAACTTGTGGCATTCGAATAGAACAGGCCCAAAGTATTGGACAATAAAGATAGGCTCATTGATCGAAAAGGGCCAAAATGACCCAACACTTTTTTGATCTTCTTCAGTTGAAACCTCCGTGCTAAAACCCTACTTTCATGAGAGCTAAAACCCCATCAAAGCCCTTCCCCTCTTTACTCTTCTAAGTAATTTTCGAAGCCATCCCCTGCTGTTTTGAGTGCACAGCATACAAATTCATGTATCGAATAGCTTCAAAACTAGCCTCTTCAATCAGGTACTTAATTGTGCCTTTTTTTTTTAAATGTTACGTTAAACTCTTTTGTGTTACTCGCTAATGGTTCTTTTTTTTTTTTGGTTGAATATTTTACAGTTCCCCTGCTGCAAAGAAAGGGGTAAGAACTTATTTTTGTCAAAATTTTGGACTTTGTTGGCTTCTTTGCTCGGTTGTTGAAAAAATATAGGATAAGAGAGGAAAAACAAGTAAAATGGGATGGATTTGAGTCCTCATAACTAAATGATCTGGGTTCTTTTTGTACGATGTGAAAAGGCAGGGACTTTGTGTCAAACAATGAGTTATGTGGGTTGGATTTATTTAGTTTTGTGGGGTGAATCCAGATAGAACCTTTTTCTTCTAACTTTTGTTTGACATTTTAGTTTTCTTGGTTGATGATTTGAATGGGACAGGTGTATGGTAGGGTTTTATGCAATAGGAACTATGTGGCGAAGGATATCAATTTTGGAGTTGGTGCACGAGCTGCCATGTTACAAGGTGTATCCGAGGTGGCAGAAGCTGTAAAAGTTACCATGGGACCAAAGGTGCTCGATTGATGTCCTTGACTTTACATTTTTGTTTTCAGCTTGAATTTTTCTGATGAATGTACTTGCACGAGAATGATGAAACTTAATATTAACGGATTGAGAGTTGTTAGATTTTCTTGTTGCTCTCTTTTCGAGTCTCTTTTTTTTTTTTCCTTCTAGTTAGAAACAAGACATTGCCAGAATATCTTCTCAGTCATTGTTTTGGTTTCTCATTCAGGGTCGCAATGTGATTATTGAGAAAAGTGTTGGAAATCCCAAGGTCACAAAGGATGGTGTTACTGTTGCCAGCAGCATAGAATTCAGGGACAAGGCAAAAGATGTTGGTGCAAACCTTGTAAAGCAGGTTGCCGGTGCTACTAATAAAGCTGCGGGAGATGGTAAGCTCTTCTAATTGTTTCTTGACTTTATGTGAAAGCACAGTGTGGTTGGTTATTGAGTTTGTATCATGCTAGGGTTGAGGTAAACTCTTTCTGGATGACATAGAAGTTTTGAAAAGGAGTTTATAATATATATGTCAATTCTTATTTTTGAAATATTAAAAGTGTTTAGATGACTCTGATTATTACCCCAAAGCCTAGTATGTGATAATATGCAGTGGCTTCTTAGCGTACCAGTTTCACTGATTTGTGCCAACAATTCCTTAATGCCTACTGTTAAGCCTTCAAAGCAGACTTAATGTTTCTGAGATATCATTTCTTTCTCATTGTGTGAGGAGTTCTTATTGCTGGAGATGTTCTTCTAATCTCTTTTGCAGGTACAACTTGCGCAACTGTTCTGACTCAGGCCATTCTCACAGAAGGCTGTAAATCTGTAGCTGCTGGTCTAAATGTGATGGATTTGCGCAGTGGTATTAAGATGGCGATCGATGCAGTCATATCTGATTTAAAAAGCAGAGCACAAATGATTAGTACACCGGAAGAAATTACACAGGTGGTGAAGCTTCTTGGAGGATCTAGTTTTCCTGTTTGATGTGTGAAGTAGGGAGGGTTAAGATACAATTTTTCAAAATTCTCATGCTAGTCCGAAGTAGGAGACGGTTCTACTGTTTATTTTACTGAAGTTGAATGAAACTGCTTCCCATAAGTTCAGTTCAAGTTTATACCCTGGTTGTGAGCCTATTTTCTTGTGCTATGTTTTGTTTGGATTTCAATATCAAGATGCAGCAAATGCAGGAGCAGCTAGTTTGAAACTGTGCTAAAGACTTTATCAACCTTGATAAAGTGTCAAATGGAGCCTAGATCAAGAGTCATCAGCATTACTACTTCTAAGTTTCACAAACATTGTCAATTAAACTTGCTTGATTTAAATTCACTTCTACTTTGTATGCATCATTTATTCTTGTTTTAGTGTTTGTCAACTGCAACTGAAATATACCAATTATGTAAAAAATAGGTGGCGACTATCTCTGCAAATGGTGAACGGGAGATTGGGGAACTGCTAGCAAGAGCAATGGAGAAAGTTGGAAAGGAAGGAGTCATTACTGTTGTTGTAGGAACATTTATCCCTTTCATATGATGACATTTGAAGTTTAACAGTTTGCTCTAGCTTATGTATTATTGGAAAATTTTGTAGGATGGAAATACTATGGTTAATGAGCTGGAAGTTGTTGGAGGAATGAAGCTAGCAAGAGGTTACATTTCTCCTTATTTTGTTACAGATCCCAAGACACAGAAGTGTGTAAGTTCAGATCTGTTTCATTCCAGAAAACCTTTCCTTCAAAAGATAAATGTTTAAAAGTACATAGTGTTTCCACTATTAATATGTGCTGATAATTTCTTTTAGCCTTTTTTTTTTTTTGGCTGTTTCACAAGCTTGAAAGATTTCTCTACTCATATACAACTGCCCTTGCATTAGAGAAAAATCTCTTAATATTAAAAGTTGTCCTTTGCATGTTGCAGGAACTTGAAAATCCTCTGATCCTCATTTATGACAAGAAAATTTCAGACATGAACTCACTTGTGGGATTACTGGAGCTAGCTGTAGAGGTAATTAGCTTTTCTTTTATGATTCTTTCTTGCAAATGAAAAGTTAATCATATGGAGGACCACAGAAATTCTCATTCTTTTCTTCTCTTGCTGTTTGACTACAAACAGAAAAATAGAGCACTTCTTATTGTGGCCGAGGATGTGGAAAGGGATGCACTAGCTATGCTCATCCTCAACAAGCACCGTGCTGGTGTTAAGGTGATCGTCCGGCCTTTATTTATATATTTATACAACATGAGATGGTGCGTAGTATTGCTTTTTGCAAATGTGAAAAGAGCGAAATTGAAATGCTGTTGAGATGTTACTGTCTACTACACTATCTCATACATAAGTACTAGGACATCACCTTATTATGATTTTCAAAAGAATATGCATCAATCCACATGCCATTAGTATCAATGTGTTAAAGTGCGTATTGAATACCAAACTCGTGTTACAAGCCTCTGCGAGCATTGGTAATTTGATATATACCAAATCAGGGTCCAGAGATGATTGTTGAGTAATTCTAACCTCTGTCACTTATGTGTGAAATAGGCACATTTAAAGTTGGGTTGTTAGTAACAACATAAAACATGCAATAATTATACAATCTAAAAGCATAGGAGCTTAGTGGAACCAAACACATAATTTCAATGTAAAATATCTGGCAGTTTAGATGGTATTATTTTGATGCAGGTCTATCCTTACCTAGATGTGTATAAACTAGGCAGTTAATATTTACTTCAAAAAACTGTCAACTTTCATCAATATTTAATTAATTAAAATGTAGACTGGGATGAACAAGTTGATTGTGCCTTTGTATTATCATTTATATAATAGTCAGTTATTTTAGTAACAGAATATCTTGACATAAATCATGCATATTCTGGCATGGATCTTTTCCTTTTTACCAATAAATTTTTTGATTTTAGGTTTGTGCTATAAAAGCTCCTGGTTTTGGGGATAACAGACAAGCAAATCTAGATGATCTTGCCATTCTTACTGGTGGAGAGGTGATAAGATCTTCCAAATCTTTACCTTTCAGCTTCGCCTTCCCCTGCCTCTGGTGATGCTCACAATAGTATTACTAACTATTTATTGTATAGGTTATCTCTGAAGATCGTGGTCGAACTCTTGATAAGGTCAAAGAAGAAATGCTGGGCACTGCAAAAAAGGTTTGTAATAAGCTGACAGTGAGCTTTACAAGCTTCTCGTAACATAACTGACATGATTTATCACAGGTCACTGTCTCTGTTGATGATACAATTGTTCTGCATGGCGGTGGGGATAAGAAGTTGATCGAAGAAAGATGTGAGGAGGTCTGTCAGTAGTTTATTAATCTTTCTGTCATATTTTTCATTTTGAAGCATAACTATTAGAATATCCATTTGTCAGTTTCTCACATTTGCTTTTTCTCATTGTCCCTAAAAGTCTAAAACCCTGCAATCATGACTGGTCACCCACTGTCACTCAAGTGTGGCTGCCTATCACAATTTGCTGGTTTTGAATGGTCATCTGTGGGAATTCCAGTTGCAGCATCTTGCTTAAACAGGATAAAAATTGTGAAAATTGCTTTGATTTTACAATTTCAAAAATGGAAATCATATTCTCAGTGAGATAAGGATTGTAAAACTCTAACAAGAGCTGTTACACTCGTTCTTATGTTGTAACAACTTACGTGTCTCTTAAGTTAGCTCTTGAGATGTTGAATACCAAGTATAAATGTTTCTCAGAAACTCCCTATGCTATGCATGTCAGTTTTGGAATCCCTTGTTGTACATCCCAAATCCAAACATCGGTCAATGGAATTCGAGGCCATAAAATATTTAATTTATGAGTCCGTTTTATATACATATACCCAAAAGAAAATGGCAACATGTGATGAATGATACTCTGATTGTTTGACAGTTGAGAACTGCAATGGGGAAGAGTGCTGCCACCTTTGACAGGGAGAAAGCACAGGAAAGACTTTCAAAGCTTACTGGTGGTGTTGCTGTTTTTAAGGTAAGCCATATTTATCTTTCTATATTGCAATGCCATGTATCTTACGTACAAACTAGTTATTTTCTCGCAGGTTGGAGGGGCGAGCGAGGTAGAAGTTGGAGAAAGAAAAGATAGGGTCACAGATGCTTTAAATGCCACAAGAGCAGCTGTTGAAGAGGGTATTGTACCTGGTAAGTTGAATTATTTTCTCATCTATGCGTATATGTCTACGCATTGAAATGCTGTTTTTATGTACTAAGTAAATATGGTTGCTTTTAGGGGGTGGTGTTGCACTCTTATATGCTACAAAGGCACTTGAGAACCTTAAAACTGAGAATGAAGACCAGAGAAGAGGCATCCACATAATTCAGAATGCTCTTAAGGTGTTTTTTTTTTCTCCCTTCTTTTGGCCAACATATTTCATGGTTTAATAACAGATCCATGTTGACTGATGGTATTATTGGTTAATACAGGCACCTACTTTGACAATAGCATCTAACGCTGGTTTTGATGGTTCCACAATTATCGGCAAATTATTGGAACAAGATGATGTTAATTTTGGTTTCGATGCAGCTAAAGGTTCGTTCCTTTAATGTTTCAATGTACAAAGTAACACTATCACTTCAGTTCTGTTTGTTCTCAAATTCCTCATGAATTTATAATGAAATTTGCTTCAACTAGTCTTGGCTCTCTCTCTCATATGATACTCATTGATTTCCTCATGATCATGTTAGTGCATCATCTGCTTATAGCTAAATGCTTTATCGGTCACTCAAGAAGTGTGTGCTGCATTTGCCAAAATAGGTGAATATGTTGATATGGTGAAGGCCGGAATTATCGACCCTCTAAAAGTTGTCAGAACCGCCTTAGCAGATGCGGCCAGGTGATTGACAATCCCTTGTATCATATAACCGTGCATATGAACAACATAATTTTGCATGCTAAGCTTGACCCCTGTCATTTTGAAATGCAGTGTTTCATTGCTGTTCACAACTACTGAAGCAACTGTCCTGGTGAATTCTGATGATAAAAACAAGCCTCCAAGTCGTGTGCCGAACATGGACGGCTTGGGCTATTAACTTACAAATGACTCCAGTGCCACCAAATCGTATGATTTAACATTACTGAGCCATTCTTCCTCGGATACACCAAGTACAAAAAATTTAGTGTAGTTAGGAAACATGACATGTACAATTTGAAATTCTCATATGCTATATTTTTGCAGACAAAAACCTTATATTTTGCCAGCAAATCGATATGAAAAATGATATTTTGGAAGTCTGAACTATGCCGATGCATTGGCTCTGAGGTTTAGTTGCAGAAATGCAAATATTTGAAGCTTGATGCATTCGGGATGAAGGTGGATGAGAGGAGAGAGAAAGCGTGCATGAATGATAAAAAGTAGAAAGACTAATGTCATTTAATTTATTAAATCCTCACCGTTGAAATTTATAGTTGCAGTTGCACTAACATGAAAATAAATCTTATATAGCTGTGTTGTAACTAATTTGTCAGACTCCAAGCTTCAAATTCTTGGCATAAAAGTCAAACTCAATAATGGGTCAGATTGCGATTGCCAATTAAATAATCTGCTTCTGTTGTGTAAAAGAAATAAGTAAATAAGTAGTTGATTAAAAAGCAGTTTGATATTTAATAAATTATTTTGTTGCAGTTGCGGTGAGTTTGAAAAGCAATATATATATATTTGGTAAATTTTATTATAAATATATTGTTCTATTATATAATGACCAAAATAAATATAAGTTTAAATTATTTTTTATTTTTTGGAGTATATTTAATGATATTTAGACATACTTTTTTTCTTTTTAAGAAACGTAAAATTACATAAAGTGAAAAAAGAACTCGATAAATTATATATATATAATATGATAAAAATTCATACTAATACATACCTCAAATAAAATAAAAAAATAATATACATTACATTCATATTAAACTTGATACAATAAACACCATAACTATAGAAAAGATTAGAAATAGATTGAACATTAAAAATCATGGGTATGAAATTAATTTCAAAAGTTATGGTAAATTTTCATGTGAAATTGTTCAAAGTTCAAAAAAATTTACACAATTATATGCAGACCTATTTTTATCCTATAATAGAAAATAAAATAAAAATAAAAAATATACATAAACTCACTAGATCAAAACTTTGATACTAGAGATAATATATAGTATTTGTGGTGATAATTTGATTGTGGTGGTAATATAATATCTAATGGCTTGGTATTATGGTGTATGGGAAAATAAGATAATTATTTTTTAAAATATTAAGATTATAATATGATTTTTCAAAAGGTAAGACAGCTTATTTAATAAGCTGCTTATGAAAATCAACTCTCTACCTACTTTTAAAAGCTGCTATCACAATGTAGAAAATGATAAAATAAGCAATTTTAATAAAATTTACCAAACACTATTTTTGTTACAAATTATAAAATAAACAGTTTATTGAGTTTCAACATCAATCCCAAACGGGACCAATGTATATCGTATTTTTATAAGATGAGATAATTAAATACGATTATTAAGCGGGGTTAGCACTGTGATATGCATAGTATTTTTTCCTATATATCCATTTTAAATACACACACACACATATGGAGAGCGAGAGAATAAGAGAAATTTATATAATTCAGGTTTTTTAACTTACGTCCAATATTGAAAATGGGTAGAAATGAAAATTTTCACTAATGATGAATGAAATTAGTTACAAAAAAAAAAAGAAAAATTTAAAACACTTCCTAAACTCAAATCCCAATTTATCGACGAAGTAAATAACAAAGATTACCTTACAGTTCTCAAGCTATATATATATATATAATATGTTACTTAACTTGTAGTCTGTTTGGAATTAAGGTGTTGTAACTTTTAAACTACAACTGCTGTATAAAAAAAATATAATTATGAAATAAAAATTAATATTATATAGTAAATATATTTTTTTAATAATAAATTTGATAAAATTATTAAAAATATAGTAAAATTTTCATCAAATAAATAAAAAATCACATTAAGATAATTTTCAAGGTACAACAATTAGTGTTTATCAAATATTTTATTACTGTAACTTTTAAGTTACATCTATCCAATTTTAATTTCAAACGTATCCTTATTCTGCTAGCTTCAAAGCATTTTTCATAGGTACGTGTATCATGAAATGTTTAATTAGTATGCTTTAAATTAAAACAAGACTATGTCCACATCTAGTGCATAATATCAAAATCATATCAGAAACATGACCTTTATGAATGTCTAAAATGAACCTGGAAACTGGAACGTCATGTTACCCCAATTCATCAATTTGTTGACAACAGGATAAGCTTGAGCAGACAAGAAGTACGAATATTGATTGATGATTGATGTTTGAAGACAAGCCAATCTTTCCATTCCACTTGGCGTGCAACTTAATCTAATTCTATCCCAAGTGCGGGTTACTAGTAAATGCCTCAAGTTGATTTACTCTCCGATTCTTAGTAAGAATTTTAAGTGGTTGGTCTTTTGACCTACGCTATCCTATTTTCCGTTTCAACTTTAAAGAGGCAAGTCCACTGTTGCTTTTCCCCCGCAACTTGGGTCAATTTCTCCTCTTCGTTAGTTGGCTCGAGCTGCTAGGTGTTTTTTTTTTTTTTTTTTTTTTTTTTATAGTAATATTGTAAGTGACAATAGAGTAGGTTGTTCACAGATTGAATTTTATAGATTGAATAACAATTCATATCATATTCATAATTTTATGTCTTATAAATTTTTAATTTAATTTAATTCAATTCATGAATTAGTAAAATTTAATTCAAATTTAATTCATATAGTTGCAGATTGAATGCAGATTTGACTCAATTTATATCTAATCTACTATTTTACAGATTGAATTAAAAATTTGTAATTCTATCAAATCTACAAATTAACTAAAAAAATATGAAAATAATTTTATTATCGATCAAATTCAAAATTAAATAAAATTTAAATAAAAATAGAATAATACATTCAAATTTCAAACAAATGAAAAGAAAAAAAAATCTCAGTTGTTTATATCAATCCATGAAAAATAACTAATATTATGAATTTAAATCTATACAAAAGCTTGGATGATTTGTCAAAATGTTCACCTCCAATTTGTATTTTGTATTTTAACCTAAACAAAATAGGTATAATTGAAAAAAAAAACAAATATAAATATTTTATTTAATAACAATAATTAATAAATATTTACCCTTACTTACTATCCCATCAAATGTTATCAAGATTTGTCAAATACACTCTTGTCAGCTCCCAAATTCTCGTTCTCTTTAAGACAAAAGAAAAATGTCAATTTAAAAAAATAGAATAACAATATAAACTCAAATAATAATCAATTACTATAATTAAAGTTAAGATGTTACATTCATCCGTCTTAATATGTTCGATCTCATCTATTGCTTCATCAAGGTTTTATTGTTTAAGAAGCTATGTTTGTTTGTTTAATTATTTTAATTTTGCTTTATTAACAAAAAAGATATAATATAGTGTTAATATAAGTACATTTTAACTTATTTTTTTTATTAGTAAGTAGTAATGCCACATTTATAATTTTTTTAATTGAAAAAAATATTTTTTCTTTGAGAATTTGTAGATTTTTGCAGACTTAAAGAAATAAATTCATTTTTAATTCGTTGACTGCAAATTTTCAAATTTTCAATTTAATTCAACTCAATCCATCAATCTACATATCGGATTTTTATAAATTAGAGAATTGAGCGGATTGGATTGAATTTTGACACCCTATGATAGAATTATAAATTTTTATACAAATTGAGGTGATGTATTTTACACTCTATGAAATATATAAAATAATAAAAATAAATCATATGAGTTAGGAGGTATTTATCTAACTAATTTAATCATGCCACTTCACTTTGTAACTCTATCACTATTCAATATGGCAAGTACGTGCTTGTTGTTTTACCATATAAATTTTTTAGTATTTTTAAATTTATTGATCACGGTTGATTTTTCTATACACTTATTTGACAAATAATTGTTTTTGATCTAAACCTAATTCAATATTACTTTAATTTTCTCAATTGTGGACATCTTACATCCATATTTTATCTAATCTTAATAGAAAGAGTAGTGTTATTCTCTTATTAATTATTTGATAAAATTTGAATTTCCCATATAAAAGTTAAAAGGTTGAATTTTATATTAAAGCACAATTTTGATATATAATAAATCAATAATAATAATACAGTAAAGAGAACACAACTATCCAAAACCGTTAATTCTGTTAGATTTGCCGTTCCCATGCGGCATTCACTTCTTCATCAACCTCATCAATTCTCCCCATCAAATCCCAGCCGTCCATTCTCTATTATCACCTACAACAATTCCCTTCTTGATTGCTTTGACCATCTCCTTCAACAATGCAAAACAATTCACCAACTCAAACAAGTTCACAATCAACTCATTGTCACTGGCGCCAATGCTTCCGCTTTCTTGGCGGCTCGAGTTTTATCAATATATGCTCGCTTTGGGCGTCTTTTTGACGCCCGAAATGTTTTTGAAACGACCCCATTTGATTGTAAATCGAGTTCTTTGTTGTGGAATTCTATCGTGAGAGCTAATGTTTCAAATGGATTGTATGAAAATGCACTTAAACTGTATGTTAAAATGCGGAAACTAGGAGTTTTGGGTGATGGGTTTACTTTCCCTTTGGTTATAAGGGCGGCGTGTAAGTTTATGGGTAGTTTTCGATTTCGTTTTAGTTTTGGCCAGATTGTTCATAATCATGTTTTGCAAATGGGTTTTCAAGGTAATGTTCATATAGTGAATGAATTGATTGGAATGTATGCAAAGATGGGACAAATGAGTGATTCGTTTAAACTGTTTGATAAACTACCTGTGAAAAGTTATATTTCATGGAATATGATGTTTTCGGGTTTTGCATTGAACTTTGATTGTGATGGTGCTCTTGAGTTGTTTAAAAGAATGGAACTTGAGGGCTTGGAGCCAAACTTTGTGACATGGACTTCATTACTGTCAAGCCATGCTCGATGTGGGAGGCTTGAAGAAACTATGGATTTATTTGATATGATGAGGAAGAGAGGCATTGAAGTTGGCGCAGAAGCAATTGCTGTGGTGTTATCTGTTTGTGCTGATTTAGCTGCTGATCATATGGGTAAGGTGATTCATGGGTTTGTTATTAAAGGTGGGTTTGAAGATTACGTGTTTGTGAAGAATGCACTTATATGTGTGTATGGGAAGCATGGAGATGTAAAAGAGGCTCAGAATTTGTTTTCTGAAATAGAAGAAAAGAATATTGTTAGTTGGAATGCATTGATTACATCATATGCAGAGGCTGGTTTATGTGATGTGGCTGTTGAAGTATTTTCACAGTTGGAAAAATTAGATGGTGGTTCAATGGAGAGACCTAATGTGATAAGCTGGAGTGCTGTATTTGGTGCTTTTGCATCCAATGGGCGAGGGGAAGAGGCTTTGGATCTTTTTCGTAAAATGCAGCTTGCCAAAGTCGTGGCCAATTCTGTGACAATTTCAGGTTTGCTATCAGTTTGTGCTGAGTCAGCAGCACTGAATATTGGTAGGGAAATCCATGGCCACGTAGTTAGAGTCTCGATGAATAAAAACATTCTAGTGCAAAATGGCTTGCTTAACATGTACATGAAGTGTGGATGTCTTGAGGAAGGACATTTAGTATTTGAGCAGATTGAAAAAAAGGATTTGATCACATGGAACTCAATGATTTCAGGGTATGGGATGAATGGACTTGGTGAAAATGCTCTTGCGACCTTTGAGGAGATGATTGAAGCTGGATTTAAGCCAGACGGAGTCGCCTTTGTTGCTGTTCTTTCTGCTTGTAGTCATGCAGGGCTTGTCAATGAGGGTCGTAGGATTTTTGATATGATGGTCAGAGAATTTAGGATAGAACCCCAGATGGAGCACTATGCTTGCATGGTCGATCTTCTTGGTCGTGCTGGATTGTTGCAAGAGGCAAGTGACATTGTGAAAAATATGCCAATGGAACCCAATGCTTATGTTTGGGGAACTCTTTTGAACTCTTGCCGGATGCACAAAAATACAGATGTTGCAGAAGCAATGGCCTCTCAAATTTTTGGTCTTATCACAGAGACAACAGGGAGCTACATGTTGCTGTCGAATATTTATGCTGCAAGTGGGAGGTGGGAGGATGCAGCGAAAGTGAGAATCTCAGCTAAAACTAAGGGTTTAAAGAAAGTTGCTGGCCAGAGTTGGATAGAGGTCAAGAGGAAAATTCATATGTTCTCATCAGGAAACAGTCTGCAGTCGGATTTGAAAAATGTTTGCGAAGTTCTCGAGGAATTGGCTCTTCAAATGGAGAACAAAGGCTGTGTACCTGATAATGATATCATTCTATGGGAGATGATGGGAAAGAAGAATGGTAGGAATTGAATTTTTCTGATCGAGCATTTTTAGAATCCAAAAATTCCACAATATATCATTGAAAAAGAATCAATAATATCAAAAAAGTTAAAAAAAAAAAAATGAGATCATACATCATCAATTAGAATGCACCAAGTTGATCAACAACTTTACATTGACAAGAGAACCCAACTCTTGATCTCCAACATACCATTTTCCTGTCATTTATCAACTAGCAAATCTATGATGATATAAGCAACTGTGTTGAAGGCACAAACCTTCTTTCAACTAGGTCTTGTTCTTGCTCAAACTTGACATCGGGTCTTTCATATGGAATCTCAACAAGCTGCTGCTGGGAGGGCTTCACATCTTCGACGGTAGTGGTAGTACTGCTTTGATCATTATTATTAAGAAAATCTTGCTTAACGTTCAAGGTAGACACAATAGCCGGATCCTGCAGTGCCCATGCATTCACATCAGCTTCTTGCAAATTATGATTCTGAACATTCACGTCAACATTAACGTATTCTTCTTGATCTTCTTGTTGGGTTTGCATATATTGAAAATTCTGCATGGAGTTAAACGTATTCAAAGGATCCGCGCTGACAATATCAAAAGTAAGCACAGAATCGTCGGTTTCAGGAATCTGAAGCTGGGCCTGCGCTTGTTGCTGAGCCTGCGCTCGACAAATGGCCAGCTGATGAAGAACAAGCTCAAGCTCGGCCTTGTTGTATTCAATCTGTCGTTGAAGCTCTTTAATGATGCGGTAACAGCCACCAACAGGGTCATTAGCTCTGACATCAGATTGGAAAATGATAGTCCTCATGGCCTCGTCCTTCTCAGGGGGCTCAAGGTGTTTGATAATTTTTGTAATGTTACTGACACCAAACAATTTATGAGCGTTGAGGAATTGGCGTTGGCGATCATGAGGGAAATAAGGGGCGAGAATGCAGTCAGGAGCGCACTTCCTGCGTTGGTATTTACATGCAGCACAAGCTTGGGTTGTGCCATTGCTACCAATTCTCGGAATACTAGCATTGGTATTATACTTGGCGTTATTGCTCATTATTTGTTTTTGCTTTGTTTTGTACGTTGAAAGAATATTGAGAGATTTCGGCTGCGGTGCCGGGGGAAATGGCTTGGAGTTTGTTTGATGAGGTTAATTAATTGGTTTGTTTGTTTGTTGGTGGAGATGAAAAGTAATGAGAGATGAAGAGAAATAAGGGGAATGGTATATTTGATTGTTCGTTGTTATTGATAGAGATGGATCTTTAACAGATTTTAGTTGTAAATATAAATTTTTTTCACTTGGTATTTTTAAATTACTGTTCGATTAGGTGTATTTACTCTATAAATCTTCCTAAGCTGAGAATAGAAAATTGCCATTCTGTTATCTACTTAACTTTTAGCCCCCTGAAAATCTTTAAAATGGGTTCAGTGAAACGCAGCCATTGGAGCCATCTCATCAAGAGTAAAAATAATTATCTATCTTCTATGTTACATGACTGACAAAAAGCCTCGATTTAGAATAACGGTAATGCTGCTTTCATTGTCACATCTAGAAGCATTCTAGGTGAAAGACAATTGCACGGACAAAGGTAAAATTCCCGGTGATTGGCCCAAAACTATGTCTCCACGCACACGCATCTGGGCAAACGATAAATAATCATTTAAGCTTTATTGTTTGATTTATGAGTAATGATACAGCTACAAACTCTTGTACAAACTTATTTTGCTACAAATTCTTGTACAAACTTATTTTGTACAAACTGATGTGGCATGATAAGATTGGTTAAATTAAATATCACTTGGCCCACATGATTTGTTTTTATTAATTTATATTTTCATTCAACCAATGAATTAATGCCACGTCAGTTTGTACAAAATAAGTTTGTACAAGAGTTTGTGGCTGTATCATTACTCTTGATTTATTAAGTTCTTTATTTTGCTTTTTCGTTGCATGTGAAATTCAGTATATGGAGGAAAATGTTATAAACCAATTTCTGTATCAAATATCTAATGCTTTGAACAAATAGCAGATATTATGTGAAGGATCAAGGTAACAAATATCTTGCAGAAATAGGGGCCGCAAGGCCATTTCAATACCCAAAATGTTATACACTTTAATGGCGAAAGAAGGAAAACAGGATTACAATTTACTCAGTGAAGTGACAACTACAGATCGCAATCTTAGGGTGCAATCACAAAAATCAGTGTCTTTCACTTTGAACTTGGTGTTAAGCATGCAACTGCAACTGAACCTGAAATTAAGAAGGCAAATTGATGATCAAAAACTGATTCAAGCTAACTCAAATTTAATCATGTGCATGATGATGATCAGAACAAAAAGTGTTTAGCACCACGCAAGAAAATAAAGGTCAGATAAATATACACTGATGAAAACACTAATAGCAAACTTACTAGTCATGATTGGCATAAGTTTCCTATAGTCCAACATAAAGATAATGTTGACCGAGGCATTAGTTAAATTCTAATATTTAGCTTATACTTTCAGGAAGGGACGGGGTGGCAACCAATTGGCCAAGAGGTTCACTTGTAAAAGGGAGTTGTTAAAGCCAAGCACAGATATCAATAGTAGTTGAAGTTTCACTTATAATTTTCTCGTGTACAAATAAAAAAGGTTGATCATAAGAAGGTTGAACATCATAAGGAACTGTTTCATGACAGAAACAAGAATTGGTGGTCTGGGAAATAGCAATTCGTGGAGAATTATATGCAACTAAAAGAAGTTCCAATCCTAATACTAGTGGTCAACTTTAAGAATCCTATTTTGCCTATTGCTTTGTTTCCAACTCCATCTCATAGCCTCCACCAATTACTTGCATCCACATTCGGTATTTCATTTGGGTATGTTGCTCTAAATTCAATCACAACAAAAGTCCATTTCTCCCCCTAATAGGTTGTGGAGTTCCACCACGATGAAAATACAATTCTTAACTTCTTTTTCAATCAAACTAAAAGTTGACATGGATATTCTCACCTCAAGTTGATATGTGGACAAGCAATTATGGTTCATACTCGATAAGCTCTTCCACAGAGTTCATATATTTGTCAATCAGTTCCCTGGCATTCAATAACAAAACAATTCATGTGCCATGCAAATATAGCAATTTTTATTGAAAACAAAATACTCTTAACATAAGCATTACAGACTTCCGTTGATTTAGCAGTTGCTCACTTTCTTCCAGCTTTCGTCTCTGCCCCTCAACCGTCTATATCCGATATGCAAAAGTTATCAAATCATAAGAAGAAACTTTAACGAACAAAAGTACTAATTACATCACAATGCAAACAAATGAACATAACAAAAGCAAAAAGAGGAAAAAGAAAAATTTCAATCCCCCACAGCTTCCCTATTTGATACTTCCGTCTCTACATATCTATCCACACGGTTAGTCTATTTGACCTACAAATCCAATCATTAGGTGGTGTCTCTGGAAACCCTTTCTATCATTGCAATATAAAAAATTATGCATATTCTTGCAATTTAATCAACTACACACGTCAAAAGTACTCAAGCTAAACATTATGCATAATGCCTCAAATCTTAATGCATCATAAATAAATCAAAATTAATCCAAATTAGCAACTCTGATAACAACTGATGCACTGATCATGAAACGAAATTGCCCAACTCATTTATTAAAAAGAAAAATAAAATGGCGGAGGTAGATAGATATTACCATAGCCTTCGTATCGAGTGATTCTGATATTGAACTTAACAGCTGCTGACACTTCTCAAAGTGGTTGTTTAGTTCATTAACCTTCCAAAAACAAGAGAAGGTACAAAATGAGAAAACAAATCACCAAAAATGGAAAAAACAAACTGAAATAAAATTTGGAAAAAAAAGGGGAAAAATACCAAAGCATCAGACTGCTGGTCCCGAGTTCCATTCTCAATAGCATCCGCTAAATTCTCCATCAACTGAACATTAAATTCATTAACCCAGATCAAATAATTAGCAAAAATTAATTTTTTCACATACCAGGATGAGAAAAAGTTTCAAAAGAAAAGAAAAAAAGATCAGTAGTCCCACGTGTAAGAGGTGGAAGTTGGAAGCGAGTGACTGGTGATGTTGGTTCTGTTGTTGTTGCTGTTGCGGCTGCTGTTGTTGTTGAGGTGTACGACCTTGTTGTTGAAACTGTTGCTGTGGGAATTGAGTCGGTTGTTGGTAGAATTGTTGTTGATGCTGTGGGGAGAGAAATAGATTGTCTTGATTTGAGGCTGCAGGGGAGCTGTTGTGGCTTGGAATTGATGGCATCATGTTCCATGAACCCGACCCGGAAAACGGATCCATTCTTGCCACTGTCACTGATGACCCTCTCTCTCTGTTTATGTATGTTTGTTCTGATTGGTGAAGAAGAAGAGAGGCAAGTAATGCCTCCAATGGACAGAAGAAGGAACGCGATGCTGTCGGGCGCTCGGGGGTGCATAGAATGGTTACGAACGTCCACTGCAAGGGTGACACGTGCATGCTTCTAGCCCTCCTTTTCATGTTGGTTAAAACGACAAATCATTTTCGTTCTAAAAATAAAACTTACCAGTCGTTTTAAGTATTGAAGAATTAAACAAACGACTGATTTTCTTCTCAAATAATTTGAAATATTATTAATAAAAAGTTTAAAGGTGTTATCACAAATTAAGATAGCAAGTTTATATATAGTAGTTACTAACCTAGTCTTTTTTAAATAAGAGAAATAATTTAAATTCTAATTAGAATAAAATTACAAATACGATTCAAATTAAATAAGTTTAATAAAACAAGATAAATCCTAATAAAATGCTAAACATTAAATTGACTCAAATTTAGAATTCCTAATATATTCTACCCCATATGCTTCATATATTAGTCTCCTTGTCTTTGAGACAAAAAAAAAAAAAAAAACCTCATCCTCGAGTTTTGATGAAAACAAAAGATAATATGAGGGATGAAACTTATAGTGAAGAAGTATTTGATCTTGTAATGCGAATTAGTAGCACTTTGCATCAACTATTCTTGAAACTCGAAAGTACCAAATTTTAATTGCTTCTTGCTTTTGAGTATGACTCTTCTAAAATATGCAAACTTTGAGCATCCCCCAAAAGCTCTATTAATTTTACTTTTCAAATATTTATTTGCTTACTTATGTGGTAAAAAGTATAGTGAAAAAATATGTTATTTTTCAAAAGACTCTTCAAATAGAAACAAGTTAATATTATTTTAATCAAATAAATATTTTTTCAAAGGAAAAATAAATGGTAATTAAAGTAATCTCTTTATCTCTCTCTCTCTCTCTCCAATAAAAACTAATAAAATATAAATTGAAGCGGGAGAAAACAACTCTACAAAATTGAAGAGAGAGAATTATTTTTTATTTGAAGAAACTTAATCGGAATATCTTTTGAAATCTTAAATGCTGATGTAGCTCAGAGATGCTCTTATAGAAACAAACAAAAGAACTTTCTCCTTATTTTGCTCATTATACTTTCTGTCAATTTCTCCTTTTGTAGCTAAGTGTTCTTCATTTTTCATCTTTAATACAGATAGGTGTAACCATATCAACTATCTCAAGGACTTTAAGAAAAATTTGCTTAGCTTCACGAATAATTGGTAAAACCATATCATTTTTATCATCTTCAAGAACAATTGGTGTCTTTTCTTCTTAAGCTTCTTGCACAATTTTAGCTATAGGTATAAAACTCAAATAAAGAATAGAATGTACCTCTTCATTCGAAACATCATCCTCATTTGAAATCTCTTCAAAAGAAGATTTCATGACATTCTTTTCTTCTAATGATGAAGATATTAAAGATTGATTTTCTATGCTAACATTTTTAACTTTAGAATATTGGATAAACTTTTTCATTTTACTCATTACAATGGTTGAATCTTGAACAATTAATATATCTTTAGTAACTTTAGAATCTTTAAGCAAAATATCTTTTTCCCTTAGCGCGTTATGATCTTTATTAGCATAAAAAAAACTGTCTTTCAATATTAGAATCATTCAGCGAGGGGAAGTCCTTAATAGGATCTTACTTCAATAACGAACTCTCGTGCTATAGTTTTGGCGGAATGAATCTATTGAACTCTTGATTTTTGTCTTCTTTGGTTTTCACGATGCATTCATTCAAATCTCTTCAATGCTTGCTTTCTCTCTCTCTTGATTTGCAATTCAACTTTTAAAGTAATTTTAACGACATCTAGTACCAATAAGTAGCAATGATTTATAATAAAACTCATTCTTTAATATCAGCACATAATCCTCTCACAAATCTTGAAATTGTATCCTTATCATCTTTAGAAAAATTCATATGACAATAATAATTTGAATTCATAGAATTGAACAGTGACACTTATCAAATTTATGATGGATCATTTGCGAATATTCAAGAGAAATAAAATAGGCTTTTATCCTCCTTTTCGAGCTATGCCAAGTTCGAATCGTGTCTCTTCTATGTCAAATTCGTGTTGTTTGTAAGTTTATCCATAATTGTGATGCATGTCCCATTAATTTAGAAAACATATAATTAACATCTTTATCTTTTGGAATATCTTCAATTTTGAAGTTCCAATCAAAAACATCCTTAGGATTATTAAATCCATCATAATAGGAAAAATCATCATCATCGTCTCTATATCTCATTGTATCACTTTTTTATTTTTATTTTGGGATTTTTTGTGGTTTTTTATAAGAACAAAAAAAATTAAAGGGAAATGATTTAATTAAAAGAAAGTAATGTGTAAAATTATAAATAAATAAAAGATGTGTTTACCAGTGACAATGAATGGAAAATTGGGCAAGGCAATGTGGATCTAGAAGATTTGAGGTTGGTGATGTGATGGTAGTGGTCGTTTGAATCAGATCATAATGTTAGTGTAGTGGTTTAATGGCTATTTGTGTGGTGTTAGGCTGGTTACATGACAGATCAATGGTGTTTGACGGCTAGGATTTAGCCAGTGGCGTGTGGGTGTTCAGATAGTAGAGAGGATTGAAGGAAAATAAAAAGAATAGCAGCCACGTGCGGTGGCTATTGGTAGCTAGGGTTTTGCTGATTTCTTTTTTTTTTTTTTTTAATTGATGGATGATAGAGGAAGGATTTATGTATAGAGGGTGGTTGATAGTGAGAAAAGTTCTGCTTGACACAGAAAAAAACTCTGATACCATTTGATGCAGTGTGGAAGTGATGCTAGATGTCATTTTAGAGTACATTCTAGAAATTTAAGAAAGAAACTCTCAAAGAGAGAAAAAGCTAAGTTAACGAAAAACATAAATCTAAAGGAAATAATTTGAACTATTATTGATGAAAAGTTTAAAGGTGTTTACCATAAACTAAGATAACAAGCTTATATATATAATTGTTGATTTAGTCCTAATCCTTCTCAAATAAGGAAAATAATTTAAAATCCTAATTAAAATAGAATTACAAACACGACTCAAATAAGCTTCATAAAATTAAAAAAAAAATCTAATAAAATACTAAATACTAAATTAATTCAAAATCTAGAATTCCTAATATATTCGACTGTATATGCGTCCTACATCACAAAGTGAATAATAATACAGACAATTTTAATTACTTATTCTACCCTACATAACATATCTTACATTACACTGCCACTAGGTCTACAATTAGATGGATGGTAAGCGACTATTAAATAAAATATGTCTATTAAGCAATAATACATTAAACCTCAGGGGAGTTAAATGATAATCACCCGTCACAATCCAACAGTGATCTCAAACAGTTGTATCTATTCACAGCATCGAGCCTAAAACGTCGTCGTTTTATTTGACACAGACTACATTTCTTTCACATTTGTCCTTTGTAACATACCTTATTTTTAGTTCCGCGGAAGAAGCTTAATCGGTAATCCACTATTAAATTTCTCTACTTTCGACCCTGCAGATTACAGTTTCAGAAAAAAATTATTAACTTTCTCTTCGGATTAGGTTCGTTTTCTTCTCATTCTTTCTCTCCCTGGCACTGTTCTTTATTTTCTGTTTGGTGTGTCTTTATGAGTTATTTTTTGATAAATTTTGGTGGGTTTTTCTTGGTCTGGTTATTTATGATTGGAAGTAATTCATTTGAGTTCATGGAGAAGAAAACTGAGAGAAACAAGTTAGAAAGTTTGCTCTTTTGATGAAAACATGAGTATGATTGCATGAGTGAATAGATTTGAAGAAATTTGGTAGAACCCATTTTTTGGTTTGGACTGAATTTCAAGTTTTGATTAAGATCTTGTGATAGCAAGAGTATGATCACAACTTTTATATTGCAGCTTATGTATGTATATTTATTGTAATTGTGAATGCCAAAAGATATGTTTTCTTTTGGATATGAGGGAGCACGGTACATAAGGTGGATAGTGTATTAGCAGTTGCGATTATAAGATTTCTTTTGCTAATGTTAAATGGCAGAAATGAGGCTGAAAAACCTGGGAAATCTTTGTGTTTGATTAGTATTTTATGCTCTACATTTGCTTTTTGGGCACAATTTTTTGAAAGTTTTGCTTTTAAAAGCAGTATTGGAGTTGTCGTGCAGTATTTAGAAAAACAAGTTTAAAGGGTATTATATGTTATTGTTCTTATTGATATTGATGTTTACTGATTAAAATGATAAAAAGCTTGTTTGGTATTTAGGGGTCACTAGGACAATTTTTGTTTACAAGACCTGAATTAGGAGGAAAGTGAATTCAATGGTCTTCTAGAGATGTTTGCTTGAGTCTAATTTTATATATGGCTCCTAGCTATTTTTCATTAAGTTTGAGGCATCTTTATGCGAAGCAGTTGATCATCTTTATGAGATAATCAGATTCTTTGCACTTGAGTGATATTAAAGAGCCAAAAAAAGAAAAGTAACCGTAATCATTCCTAGAAAATTGAAACAGAGAGACCTATAATTATGCGAAGCCCTTTTGTAACTCCTGAAAAATACATTGAAGGATGGAGTGAGGACTTATATTTTCACCTTTTCATTGACATAGCATAGCTGCTTTTGTGGGCACTTACTCTGGATGCATTGCTACGTGACTTTTGGTTGTTATTTGGTTTGCTGGTTTGTGTTAGCTGAAACTTTTGTTATGTTGAATTTTTACAGATATAAATAATATGGCGGTAAAACCAACAGTAGCCTTGAGGGCTGTTCTTGTAGGTGGGATAGCTGTGTTTGCTAAGGTAGCAGGAGCAATGAAGGCAGCGGGTGGTGCAAAGCTGGGGGCAGCTGCCGCTGCCATGTCAATGGCAGCTGCTGCAATGACACAATCAAAACAGGATCAGAAGGAGGATTCAAAGCAGCCTTTGAAATGATTCCATTTTTATTTACCCCTTCTTGTTTTTGGTTGTTTTGTAGTCAGTACTCTTTGTAGCATAAGCAGTTCCTAGATAGCTCTGTGGGAGCAATCGAGAAGATTACTCATCAGTTTGTACCTTCAACCACAAAAGAATGTAACTACCATTTGAAATAAAAACAATGACTGTTGATTCTCATTGAAGCATATTATTATGCCAATCTAATGCTATGGAACACGGATTTGAGCTCCATTGATATTTATGTTATTAGAGTTGCATAAAAGTGTCTTCAGTGTTTATTGCACCTGCAGAACTCTGTAACTGTTCTTTATTCTCATTTGATTCTTAAAAATGTTTCCAGAAAGCACTTTCTTGGAGCGTTGGATTAATTGCCCAGTAGCCTGTCTATTAGGTCTGTTGATGGCTAAATATTTGATGATATATAAACTGGAAACTTGTCTATGCATTCATATGACTGTGGATCAAAATAAATTGAGTTTTTGAAATATAGATTACTAACATAAAGGTACATTAGACAAAGATTCATGGCATTTCTATTTACCGCACCTCCAGCCAATCCTCTCTATCCATGTATTATACTTCAGCCAGATATCATCTTACATTGAAAATGAAATGTGATAGCATAAGCTAACTTCGGACAGAGAAGACATCCAGGGTCCAACATAGCCAGAATGGAGGTAAACCGTCAAGCTCAACCTTTTATCTAGTTTTGTCAAGTATGTCTCAAGGCATTCGGGAGTTAAAGCTGAAGCACATTTGATTTAATTGAACCACACGTGAAGTCTGGTTGATTTACTGAATGAATTACAAGCTCCGAGTTTGGAGATTCCAGCTCAAATATGACCTGTCGCAGAGAGGAAAGTATGTAGATATTGTAAACAGTTGCCAAGGAGCCTGATACATACATAAAAAGATATCACATACCACAAGATTTTCCCCATGATGAAGGATTGGAGCAGGGACATAAAGGTCGCATTGAGGTCCAAAAGACTGCAAAAGGGCCAATTACAACTCCATAACAATAAACTATAAGAGAAAGCTGCATATAAGAGATTAAGAAAAACTTCACCGGCCAAAATCTTCCCAAGTTGAATTCGTTAACAAATGCAATCCCTTTACCCCACCCGCTGAACGATAAGTATGTATCTTTAACTTGGTTTACTTTGTCAATAGAAAAGCGCCCAACATAGAATGCAGGTTCTTTTGTAATATTCCCTGCAAAAGGAATGCAATACATCATTTATCCTCGTTTTCGAAACATTCTTGGCTTCCAGCAACATGACATGCAAGTGAAAATAAAAGAAAAAACATGATAAGACATCGTTCAGCCTTCTATAAACTCTGAAGACACACCAGCATTATGTTCTAATTTTTTGCGGGCAGATGCTTTAATCAGTCCAGAATATGCAACCTCAAGGATGGGACTGATTTTTGGCACCTCATTCAGGTTGTGAAAAGGAACAGGAATCATTTTCCAACCGCGCAGAACTTTCCCACCCAAGTAAACTGAAGACAAGATGCCCTAAATACAAAAAAACCAGCTGTCAATTCCAAGGGAATTCTCAAATCTTCACCTATGCTTTTGGCGACCAAAGAAAGTGACTCTTTAAGATACCACTAAGAACAAAATTAAGCATAATTGGTCTTCTTGCATAAACAATAAAAGCTTATATGGAAGGCAATGAGCAAAGTTAAATTTATGGGAATCCAAGTGACATTGAAGATGACGGAATGGGAAGACCTAGGATAGAAGATTAACATGAGTGATTCGGCAGATTTGGCTATGAACTGATATTGAGAAGAAATGTCAAACTTCCTACTTCACGAGTAAGCATACCTTCTCATCAAACATATATGGCCCATAGTTTACACGGCCCATGTTTTCAACCTGTAAGAGGAAATATATTAACAGGAAAGTATAAAAACAAAGTAGAAAGGAAAAAAAAAGGCAATCTGTTCAATGAAAGACAACGACAGCCAGTTACCAAAACAAATAAGCTGATGTTGGAGCCACATCTAAAATTAGGGAGGCTGAGTGCTCGATTTGACCATCGTTCAATGGTTCCAACATATGTTGGCCTTCCACTATTATCTTCAGTTGGACATGATATAAACACTTGAGCTCTGTCATGGACCTGCAATGTAAATACTAATAAATACTGGAACCAATAATGAGGGATAGCAGCACATGATAACAAAGCTAAAAAGTGACTTAGTCAGCTAAAATATAAAAAGGGTATTTGTACCTTTGATATAAGAAGACTGCTTCCATAGTCCTTTCCACCAAATTCAGAAACATACAATAGAAATCCAAACATCTGGACCACCCGGGGGGAAAAAAAAAATTCCAAATGCAACAGTCATAGTATTCAGCAATCTTGGATTGTTATCAAATGCTGAAAAAATGAAACATGCAAGCAAGGCTATAGATGCTTACACACCTGACCCACAGACTCCATTGAAAGTGGGTTTTCAGATTCAACTACATCTGCAGGATCTAGCATGTTGAGTAAGTCAAATAACAATGCTGTTTTCTGTAACTGAATAGGTCCAAATCCTGCCTTCTCATTATCAGGAAGAACAGAAGGAAGAGATGCTGGACTAAATTTCTCTACCACCCTCCTGATTGCTGAAAGAAGAACATTCTTTATTAACAGAATCTTTCAGGGAAGAATTACTCCCATGTTTTCACAGCCCAATACCACAAACAAATTTACTTTCATATCAGTTACAGTATTGACACCTTTAGAACTGCATGGAAACTAACTATGAGATTAAAATAAAAATGAATGAGCACTCAAAACTTATACCTTTGAACTTTGGGTTATCAACATCACCGGATTCCTTAATTGGTGCATCCTGAGATAATGAGGATTATCAAATGGTGCAAATAACCAAGCTAATTCACTTGACAAGCAAATCAATATTGTCCTTACATAATCATAGGAAGTGAGATCTGGCTGGTAATCAGACTCAGTGTTACCAGTATTTGCTCCGTTGTAAAATCCAAAGTTTGTCCCACCATGTGCCATCTGAAATTAGAAAAGGCCGATGGAGAACATCACCATACAAACAGTTTCTTGATACCAGAAAAATAATAATAATTATTATTATTATAGTACATACATAAAGCACAGCAGAACCATTTTGTGACAAAATCTTCTCTAGATAAGATGCGGTAAAATCAGCATCCGTCTTCGCAATCTTCTCTCCCCAGTGTGTAAGCCAGCCTGTATAAAATTCCCTGGAATTCCAAGCATTATGAGAAACAATATATTGACCAGAACACTACAATTGCATGACTCTTACGAAGAAAGCGGTGGTGACTTTCCTGGTGCATTGAACTGCTTTTGTAACTTAAATATAGGCCATGGCTCATCACCCGTTGAGAAGTCAACAGCTATAAATCACAATTGCAGATTAGGTTATAATCAAGACATGTTATTGAACAATACAATTTACAGTACTCCTGTGCAGAGAAGAAGAAAAAAATAATAGAAAAAAGATCTAGAAAAGACATTCTATAAGGATTGATTTTTCACTTCCTGTGTCTGAGTGCCCATATCCCTCAAGCTAACAACTAAGAACTTACAATATATTAGGCTCAACTTACCTGCAAAGACAGCGTCTCCACGGTTGGTTCCTTTCATAAGAGTTTCCCTTGTACCTCCATCTGTAGTATACCTGGAAACCAATAAAATCAAGTCAAAGGGTAGATAATTAAACTAGAATTATGTGCCAAAATTCCATTTGACTAACGCAATTTGAACACCTTTATAATACAAAATTACAAAAAGAAATGTCTACGAGAGGCACCATAAAGCCGAAAATTATTCAGTTACTCTCATAAGTTCATACTGCTCAACTAAATCAATCAAGTTCAAGTAAATAATACCAACACTATTACCAGGAAAAAAATGGAATGAGGAACACAAAAAGTTCTTACAAAATTATATCTTTCCCAAGGTGTGCTCTCGCCAATGTTACAAGGTGATGAAGATACTCTTTGTCATCTCCATACGAACCAAATTCATTTTCAATCTGTGAAAATAATATCAATTATCATCGGTACCTGAAACTAGAGAATTTGAAGTTGTCCTATCATTTTAACACTTTGTTTGGTAGAGCGTAGATTTGATGAAAAGTAGAAAGGCAAAAGGAATGGAGGAAGCACATTACTATTTTTATAGGAAAAGAAATGATAAGCGGACAGAAATCTAGAGAAATTATATTTTTCCCTGACACAAAACTTAACGACAGTTTTCTTTAACCATTAAGAAGGATGGGCCTTTTTTCCTAAACTGCTGTGGTTTGATTACAGCATATTGGAAATTGGATTTTTTTTTTCCCCGCTAACTGTTTTCTCCTTCTATCTATTACAGTTCAAGTGATCAGACAGCTAAGCAATAAGTAAAATACCCTGCCCACATACCTGAACCATTACAATTGGGCCTCCAATGTCATAAAGCAGAGGAGCTATTTTCGGAAGTAGGACTCCCCACCATCTTTCAACCTGCAAATTTGGAGTTTTGAAACAAGCACAGTGAGGTATGTCATGGTGAATCAACAGAAGTTAAAGACAAAAAGCGTCGGACATGCTTGACTAAAAAATGAAATTCAATAGAAATTGAGCAAATCATTGGAAAGAGTGACAACCAATAAGAGAACTGACTGTATTTGCTTCAAAACCACAAGTCAGCATAGACAGCACTGTAATACAACCAACACTGATTTGCCTGAGAAATGCACCTAAAGAGATCATTGGTATGAACAAATATTCTAGGACACTGCAGATGGCCTAATAAATCCTTAACATTATATGACAGCTAGCGAACAGAACATGCATCAAGATTTCATTTATTTTTTAATTGTTCGAGCAGAAAATCATTCAACCCAAACAATTCAACTTGAAAACAGAAAAACAAGTGCAAAATTAGAGCTCAAGGTTGGATAAAACAAGGGAGGAAATCTAATCAAGATAACAATGCATAATTGAATATGCCACAACTTTTACGAGGTTAGTATGACCATGTGGAGCTAGGAATTCTGTTGAAATAGATGAAAAGCAACATAACCAACAGAGAGATAAATAATAAGGGTGAGAGGCACAGCAGGTCACAGTTTCTGATCCCTAACAGCCAAAAGAAAATAAAAGAAGATTGAAAATGATCAATTGCAGGTAGGAGCATCCTTGGAAAAAGAGGTTCACAATCTGCACTTGTCTGATTCAACGTACATGTTAAGATATTTATTACTAACAGGAAAAGTATGGGGGAATGTACCAACTGAAGGTAAGCACGATCAGATGACCTTAGCTTGAGAGCCGGCTTTTTGGCAAGTAACCAAGCAGGGAAACCCCCCAAATCCCACTCTACAACAAATAGGATATTATTAGAGGAAACAACTTTCATCATCAACATGACTAGGGACACCCACAACAACGAGACCAATTACTGAACAAAGAATCTGAGTTGAAAAACAGACACTGACCTGCACATATATAAGGCCCAGGTCGAAGCATAACAAGCAAATCCAGCTTCTGACAAAGTTTAAGAAATGAAACAAGATCTGCAATGCCACTAAAAACCAGCTTGCCAGGTTTTGGTTCATGCAGATTCCAAGGAACATAAGTTTGAATGGTATTCAAGCCTAAAGCCTTTGCTCGCAAAAGCCTATCTTCCCAGTGCTGCATATATAAAACACACACCAAATCACCATGTTGTTGAAGAAGAACATTACCCAAAATATAGTAATAATGACAAATAAGAAAGTATATATATGCTAGTAAATTAACCAAGACATTTAGGTAGAAAATAACACATAAACCAATTCTATAACTTATTTTTATTGTGAGAAAGCTTTGAAATTAAAAATATGCAACCCTGAGGCTGAAGAGCTTTACCAATACTCAATTTCTTCGAAAGAATTTCATTTCTCTATTTTCCCCCATTTATACTGAGCGTGACAACAGTTAATATTATTATTGTTATTTTTACTCTTATAAACCTTCAATTGCAGATACTCAATAATCCGAAATGGCATTGAATAAATTCAACTATGTCACTGCTTTAGAAACAAATAAAATAAATAAAAGGAAGAGGAATACCTGAGGGAGAATGCGGAAATAATGCAGGTCACCACCAATAATCTGAAATGGCTCACCATCTTTCCGGAACATGTCATCCTCAATCTCAAACTTTCGACCATTCACCTGATGAGATACATACCAATAATAATTAAAAAATAAAAATAAAAATATAAAATAAAATAAATTATCTCCCAACCAATCACCAAAATCAACATTTTCAGCAAGTAACATTTCGACGTTGATCAAAGTTAAACAAGGTAACTAAATAAATTAATACTCACAATATACTCATCTCTAACAATTACATGAAATACAAACATATAGTCATACAGAGAGAGAGAGAGAGTGTGTGTGTTACGTTATTGTGGCGATGACGGTGGTGAGGAGGAGGAGGAGGATTGCGGAAGGCGAGAGAAGGGAGGGGAGCGAAGACAGGGACGAAGCCAAGAAAGGCCAAGAGCGATATCAAAACGGTGAGGAACAACGTCGTATTGGTGGTGGCGGTGCTCCGCCTTCGCATTGTCGCCATCGCGCGTTTGACTGTCATCGTCGTCGTTGACTCTCTTGGGCCTCTCGTTGTAGCTGTACTAGTAGTGCCGTCACTCTCACTCTCTCTCTCACTATGCATTTCCACTCCTACTGGATTGTGTATTTCCTCAAATCAATTGTGTATTTCCTAAAAACACCATCATCAAATTTTTTTAATCTTGAATGAAAATTTTGGTAACAAAATGGATTTTTATGCTGGTTCTAGTAATTAATTACATCATCAAGTATAGATTTTTTTACTCTTATATTAAATTTTAGAGAGAATTTATGGTCCGCTTTGATCAGAAGTACACCTCATCTTGCTTTATTTTTCCAGCTTCATCTCTAAATTTGGAGGCAAAAGCGCCTCTTTTTTTTTTTTTTTTTTAAATGGAGCAATGATTTTTTATTGGTGGGGGGGGGGGGGGGGGGGGGAAGAAAAAGAATAAAAGGAGGCGCTGATAGAAATTATGGTACACCAAATCTCATATATCCCTCTTATTATTTGAAAATCGTTAATTAATAAAGTAAGTTGGGCTCAATATTTTGTCATCACTCTGTCAGCCAATCGACAAGTAAGATTTTATTAAGGTAAAATCATATGGTTTATCGTGCAAGTTAGGTAAATATTAAATACATCCAAATTCAGTGAATAGTAAAAAAAAAGTAATGATTCTATTAAGATAATTTTACATTAAACAAAAACAAACACCACATGAAACAACTTAAAACTGAAACCGAATTGTTTTCAATAACGAAAAAATAAAAATAAAAATGGCGGCTTCGATAAAGCAGCAGTTATATGAATTTTTTATTGGTTCAATGCTGGTTGTTGTATTCAGCCAACGAGACAAAAGGATAGACGTAATCTTTAAATTAAAGTTTTTATCTTAATTTTACCAGATATACAAAATTATATGAACAACTAAAATAGATTATCATTTCATGTAATTGTTAAAACAGAAAAAAAAAAATCTCTTATTTTTAATAAAATCATGTGAAATTAAAGAAAAAGATGACGCATTGCCTGTAAAGTAGAAATAAATGCTAAGAGATCATATTTCTATATTTCTATATAAAGCCCAGACCATTGTATATAATATATATTTTCAACATAGTATGCATGCGTACTTCAGCGTGATTTTCAAATTAAGGTTTTTTCCTTAATTTTGATACAAATATACAAATAACTTATTTATCGTGTTGGAGAAAATAAACATGTAAAAAAAATGAATAATTAAAGTCATTTATTATTTTATTTAATTGTTAAAATCAAACAATCTCTTTCATTAAAATCATGTGGAATTCAACTAGGTAGATGATGCATCATTGTCCTATAAATTACTCGGTTGCCACATCATCCGCCCAAAATAAAGGCATAAGACATGTTATTTAGTCACAAATTTCAAACGACCTATTTACATATTGTTGTTTATAAGAATACAAAGGACGTCATGTCAGAAACCCGATAGTCATATTGACGACTTGTCATTTAACTCTTAAATTACAAAGGACCCGTCATCATTAGCATTCTTTCAAATTAAAGTTTAAAATATTGGATGTGACATCGTTAAAAAATAGATGACTTGTCATGTCTACAGTGAAGTTTTAAAATACAAATGAACTATCTTTGATTTTATTTTGGTTTAGCTAATGGTCTTTCGATTTTCAATTTTATAAACGGTCCATCTATTTGCATCTATTAATATTATAAAAATACATTATATATATTTCAAGTAAATGTGTTGCATGTAACATGTGCAATTTTTACGTTATTACACCAAATTTAGAATGAGTCTATTGGGAGGCCAAAGAGTTCATATTCCTACATAAACCCCGGACCAGAGTATGTAATATATATTTTCAACATAGTATAAATATATATGTATATATATCTTCAACATAGTATATATCCACACTTCAACATGAATTTGAAACTAAAGTTTTTCAATCAATTTTGACCAAAATATACAATCAACTTATTTTCTGTGTTGGAGAAAACAAACGTGTAAAAATATAAGAATAATTAACGTTGTTTATTATTTTAGTTAATTGTTAAAAAGTAAAAGATCTCTTATTTTCATTAAAATCATGTGGAATTCAACTACGTAGGTGATGTGCCGTTGTCCTGTTAATTACATGAATGCCCTATTGTCCGACCGAAATAAAGGTGGATGATATGTCATTTTGGCACAAATTTCAAACATAGGTTAAAAATAGTATGCGGCAGCGAATAATGTTTATCCATTGTCGTTTATGAGAATATAGAGGATGGCATGTTGGAGGTCTGATATTCATATCAATGACATGTTGTTTGGTTCTCCAATGACAAACGATTGTCATCTTTAGTATTCTTGCGAAGAAATATTGGATGTGGCGTTGCTGAAAAATAGACGACTTATCATGTCTAAAGTGGAATTTTAAGAGATAAATGGGTTACCTTTGATTTTATTTTGGTTCAGCTAATAGTCTTTTGATTTTTAATTTTATGAACAATCTGTCTGTCCACATTTATTTATATAATGAAAATATATGTATACATATTTCAAGTAAAATGTATTGCATGTAACACTTATAATTTTTACATTTTTTGACCAAATTTAGAATGAGATAAGTCATCTCAATGTCTTTAGTTGGAAGAAAATGGACATGTAAACAAATATGAACAACTAAAATAGATTATTATTCCTTGCAATTGTTAAAAAAGGAAGAAAAAGAAAAAATCTTACTTTTATTGAAATAATGTGAAATAAAGAAAAGAGATGATGCGTCTCCTATATAGTGTTAAAAAAAAAAAAAGGTAATGTCGTCTTTTTATACTCAGAGTAAATGTCATGATGCTTTTGTTAAAAATATAAATGTTGAGTCATCAATAGTATGTGTCGTTGCACACTTTATGCCCATGTATATGGACATCAATGGTACTTGCAAACTCGTAAATTTGTCCAAACCCATCTGTCAAAACCCATCTGCAGCAAATAATTTTGCAGGTTGCGGGTGAGTTTGGTATCACAAATCAAAACCTGCACTAGGTTGCGGGTGGATTTGGTATTTACAAAATATATAGTGAATACATACAAGATATTCGCCAAACCTACAACTCTTTTTTTCAAAATTTTGTAATGTTTTAATGTAAAATATTTAAACCTAATTACCAAAAAATGTAAATATGTGCCAGTCTCAATTACATTAAGCCCTAAAGAGTAAAGTCCTAACTTAAATCGATCTCTCATCTCTATGACTTTACTCCTTCTACTACAATTGCCACTAATTCTACGGCAACCCTTATTGATTTTGCAGTTATTTTTGTTAGCTTGTTGATGTTGTCTCCATGGCTCCACCAATGATTCTATAGTTGTAGCCATTATTGTTGCTGCTACCTCTGCCACTGATTCTGCAGTTGGGTCGCTGATTTTACAATTGTTGTTGTTATAGCTGTCATCTTCTGTACCGCCTCTTATTTTCATCTGTTTTGGTCGTGGAAGGTATTGTTAGCAGTACATGCTGCTACTAATCTATTATTTTCATCAAATTTTTTGTATTTGATTACATTTGAAAATTGTGTGATTGATATATGTATAGTTATAGATTCAGCTTGTTTAAAATCTGCATGCATAATTTTGTATTTTCAGCCAGCTTAACATATTAATTTGATATGATTTAAAATCAGTTATAGATTAACATGTTAATTTGATATGATTTAATGCAACTTGTTTCAAATGTGAAAACTCACAAAAAATCTGTCGGGCACCATTGTTGGTTTGATAATTATCAAAACTTGCAACGGGCAAGTTTTCTTAAAAAAATAAAACCCACAACCTGTTAATTTAAATTTTGTGCGTATGCAGGTTTGGTAATGACAAACCTACAGTGGGCGGTGCCCATTACCATCCCTACCCATGTCGGTTATAGATGATCACATATCTTTTCCTCATATTTTTCTTGGTTGTCATGTTGTCTTTTTATTACCATGAATAATCGTTTATTTCTCTCTTTCTTTTTTCTTTTTGTAATATTAGATATGGCACTTATGTTATAAACGTTTTTGTAGGACATGCCATCCTTTTATATTCATATAATTGATAAGTGTAAAAGAAGCATGATGACATTACTCAATACTCAATTTGTATGTTTATCTTTATAAGTTATATTGACAATTGGCTACCCCGGCCCAACCCTTTATTTTTAAAAAAATATAAATTTATAAATTAAAATCTAAAAAAATTAAAAAACTTAAATCTTTAATTCATAAGTCAAGTTCAAAAAACTTACAAATTATAATATTTAACTCTCTCTTAAGCGTAATTAATTAAGAGGGTGCTTGAATTAAAGAATTTAATACTGAAAAATTAAATCTATAAGTTTTTATTTGCTTCGCTTTCTTTATTTATTATTTTACTTTGAAACAGTCTTTTTTTAATTTATTGTTAATTATTAACTTATTACAAATTTACAACTATTTAAAAAATAATTAAAAATATATGTAAGCCTAAGCCAAGATTCAGGCTGAGCCCGCAATGAACTCGACTCTTACATTTCACCTAAAATGAGCTTAGATCTCGACTTTGAAAAAGTCTGCCCAAACCTGCAACTTACCATCACTATTAGCATTCAGCCTCCAGTCTGTTTATCATATTTGTTTTTTTAATTGGGTGAGATGATTTTTAAGACACTCGAATGGAAATTATTTTTCTTGTAAGCAAAGAAATGTACAAGTACTAATGAATGCTGAGCTTGCAAGTGGACCTTCACTAGGCTTTCACGTTTCATTTACTTACTTGAGGAAGCCCAAAAGAATAAGTCCATTTATACTGGGCTACTAGCTTTATCGTGCGGATGCTAAAGAGTGGCACTATTGGCACTCCTCAATAATCCTATCAAAACCCCATTTTTGTTTTTCCAATTTTAACCATACAGGAAATTACATTAAAAGACCTCTAATGAAACTCCTGCAAGGAGCCTGCACAATTCAAGTTTGAATTTAGATACAAAACTTCTCTTCTCTGCAACCATTCCAAATAATGAAGAAAAAACTTAAATAATAAACAGTCGATTATATATGTTCACAAATTCTTATTATTATTTTCTGACTTATGGCAAGATTATAAATTGTTCAGTCAAATTTGATGAGTCAATTTCTAATATTTGTGAACTCATCTCTCTCTTTAAAAGCTCCCTAAATCCTCACGTCTCATATTATTTATGCTTTTATTTGTATTTAATGCTTTATTGATGCATGCAATTGAATTGAAGCAGCCAAGAAAATTTTCCATTTCAAGCATTGTAGAATAAGAAAATTGTATGAAAGAGAAATCTTCTCACAACAAAGATATCACCCTTCTACTTCTAGATGGATCTCTTATTTTGCCAAAATTTCTCCACTCCTCCATATATTAGAAAATATAATTTCCTATATAAACTATATTATATATTTTACGAAAATTTCTTCTATTGTCTTCTTATTTCTCAAATCCCTCCTCTTTTGTGATGTAAATTTAGATTTTAAAATATATTACAAGACCCAGTCCTTTACATAGACTTTTTCAATTTTTTTTTTCCCATAGTGAACAAGGGTGTTAAGGGAACGGAAGGTGGTGTTAAAAGAGGAATAGTCAATTTTGAAATGATTAAATGGGGTATATTTAGGGAAGGGGCTGTAAGAGAATTATTGAGGGGTGACAATAGCACCACTCGATTCTAAAATGAGATTGATGTTTAGTGTCACCCATCAGAGATTAATTTTTTTTAAGAGCTAAAGTTTATTTGAGACATAAAACAGGAGAAAAAGAAACGAAATATGCGCTGCCCTGTACGGTGCCCGCTACAGGTTAAAAACCAGCCACCATCGACATGGCAACAGGCAACAATAATATGACTTGATTGTCTTATATATATATATATACTTCAAGTACAGCAATTAAATTAAAAATTGTAACTAATTAAATGTAAAGACAATTCTTCGACTAGCCATGTACAAATATAAATGGCCAACCCAACAGGCAAATTTTCAAAGAAAGTAAAGCATTTTCTAGGCACCATAATGATCATGGAAGCTGAAAGTTTAAGTGAAAGCAGGAACAAAAGGGAAGAAGACAGTAAGTCAAGGCAAAAGGTGCAGAGAGAGAGAGAGAGAGAGAGAGAGAGAGAGAGTAGGTACTAGCTATGGCTAGTATTATTATTATTGAGAGCATCTTGAATCCTTTACAATGACAAGTCAACTAGTCTTTACTCTTTAGCCATGCCCACCATCAAAATACGTAAACTCCAGACACATACATTAACATAACACAGCCCCTCTCTTGTAGCCTTTGTTGAATTTATATGTCAGCTTTTTTAGATACCGCCACATATTGGTTTTTGTTCTTTTATTAAAGTTCAAAAAAAAAAAAAAAAAAAAAAAAACTCTGATCAGTGATCATCATGTATCACCAGACAGAAAGCACCCAACAAAGCATCCATAATCAGGAAATGTTTGTGGGTTTTTGGGGATTGTGCTCCCTTCCTAATTAGCTTCTTTATTTATCAACATAAATCCCAATATCTGAATCTTTACATTTTGTCCATCACCGTGGCATAATTATCTCTTAATTAGTAAGACTAACTAAGTTTAAAGTAGAAACATATATAACATGTCACATCCGGGAGAGTTGTTTTATGAAGTTAGCATAATATAATATATGCATAAGAAAGCGAAAACAACTGCCCAAACACCATGCATGAACGAACATGAATTATTGCGTATTATTCTTTTTCTTGATCGCTTTCTCTGTGAGGGGAAGTGGGATTGCAGAGGAATCTTTTTGTTGGTCTAGTTTTTTTGATAATACTTTTCTAAAACCAATGAAAGTTGAAAGAAACAAGTGCATGTACAGCTGAGAGCTCCACTTTCAAAGTGAGCAGCCCGATCCATTAATTTCATTCACACGAAGTTTTTCATTAAAATGACATAACAATCTTAGAGATCTATCAATAAGAATTAATATTATTCTTTTCATTCTTATTTTAACAATGTAAGTTTATACACACACACACACATATATACATATCTCTTATGATAGGCTAATTGTACCTTACTCGAGCACACATCTTATATATATTATACTCAAAGCAACATACTTTGAACTTATAATTTTATTACAACTACCCATATTATGGAAAAGGGTGTAATCAGAAACTTAAATTATTATTAAAAAAGAAGATCAAAAGTGACAACCCCAAAAGGAAGAATAGTGTAAAATTTGTTTATAAATGATAGGGTAATGAGAGTGAGTGATCCTCCCTCGGGATTGAATCCCACTTGCATTGCACCCACATTAGGTGTCAAACATCATCGATATCTTTTTTAATTTATAGCTACATAAAAAAGAAATTTTAAATACTATTTGGCATGTCTCATATATATTCATATATATCAACCAATCTAGCAATTAAGCTAAGTTTCACAATTCTATATGCAAATTAATTATTTTTGACGAATCTTTCCAAATTGCAGGATCCAATGCTTCTTGTGTCCAACAAACGTATATCCCTTATTATTCACTTTACAGCAGCAGCATGGACATCACAAACAATACATACACCTATAAATATTCGCATATTCAAAAGTTTCTCACTCTATTTTTATACAATAATGCGAAGAAAGGAAAAGGGATAGAGCTCGGTTTTGGCTTATTGCTTCATTGGAGTTTCAGTCACTTCTTTTTCAATTTTTTTTTTTAGTTACCAATAATAATGGTAAATCCAATTCAACTTACTTCTTGAACTTTTGTGTATATAGAAATAAAAGGAGAGTTTGTTTTAAAACAAAAAGGATTAAAACGGAAATATAAAAACTAATCACACACGTACATTTGCTTAATAATGTTTGTGACCTCTATCAGTGTATATATACATACATATTTGTAGTAAAAAAACTATACATTGTCGAAGTTCTAATTCTATTGCATATAGATTTCATATGTACTTTGATTAATTGGAATTAATTTACCAATATATTGATTATCTAAATAAATATTGTGTCCACATATATATTAATTAAGATAATTGATTCTTAAAATTAATACATGTGATGCATAAAAAGTTGTCCCCTATATGGACAAAAATGGGATCAATTCAGACAGATGTTTCAAGAATTCAAGATATAAATTAATTAACTAAAATAAAAATATAAAAGAGAATTAAGTCGAATAATAAGAGAAGTCACTTAAAAAAAAAAAAAGAACGATTAAGTGCTTCTAGTAGAAGTCCTTCGCTCTTGAGTTGTTTATTTAATTTCTAATTGTGTTTATTGCTAGAGAACTAGCTAGGGTTCCCTTATTTCCTTTCCAAGGTTTCTTATTTTATATATATATTTTTTTGGTTGTGTGTGTGCGTGTGCAGTACAAATTAATTAATTATTACAGTGAAATAAAAATATTAAAAAGACTGAAAAAAAAATTCTTGGTTGAATTTTAATATAGCTACAAAAGTGTATTGAAATATCATGATCTTCAGAAATCTTCCATTTGGGAAGATTGAAAGAAAGTAAATGAAAAAAGAAAGAAAAATAAAAACCTAATCATCACCTCAGCTGCTAACCTTGCCATGGTTTTTGAGAATGATTGAGTTGTTGCTCATGAGAAGATCTTGTGTCAATGCAGTTACCAAGCCCAGCAATGTTGAGAATATCAGTTTGAGAGAGAGCTCTAAGCCCTAAGAAATCTCTTGTCATTTCTTCTCCATGATCATTAATTCCACTTGTTCTGGAGAGTGACGATGATTCATTGAAACTATGATTCAGATGAGGCTCTTTCTTTGAATTAAAAACCCCACCAAATGTCAAAGCATCATCAAATGGAGAAGCAGCAGCATACCCAGATGAAAAAGAAGTATTCATGAGCATTTCTTGGATAAAAGGACCTGATGAGCCTCCCCCAGAAGTTTTAGTCCCAAAAGGAGTCAAGCCATGGACAACTCCTTCACGTGAAGACAAATTCAAACCAAACCCAGTTGTTGTTTTTGTTTTATTGTTGCCTGCAGGATGTTCAGGTGTTGCAGACACGTGAGCTTGTTGTGGGGGTGGTGGTTGTTGGTGGGGTCTGGTCAAGGCGGCATGATGAGCTGGTGAAGATGACGACGACGAATTACCAGTAGCAGTACTAGCCTTGCTGCTGCTCATTGTTGCTCCCATTTGTGCTGCTTTTTGCAGCAATGCAGTAGCTGACATATGTGGGAAAGCGGAAGCCATTGCTTGATGGTAGTTGGTATGAGGAACACTGAGCGTGGGTCCGAGGCTAGGGTTAGGGTTTGCTGGGTGATCGTTCCGAGTCAAATCTTGATGGGTGGTTTGTGTGAACTGATGATCTTGATGAAGCCTTGTGTTGAAGATTGAAGATGATGGTGATGAGAGATGATCAACGGTGTGCGAAGAGGATGGTGGTTGCCCCAGGCCAGGAACAGCTGATCCTAGTATTGATGGTTGTTGGCTACCAAGCCATGGTGGCATTTCTTGTCTTAAGCTATAACTTTGTTGTTCTTTTTTAAGTGAAAATGCACTGAAGTCTTGGGGATTGAATTGAGGGATCTGTAAGTTTACATGTGAAGAGGCCCCAGCAACAATACCAGGTTGATGATGAGATGATGAGCTGAGAATTGGGTTTGTTCCTGTAATAGCCCTTGTACTTTCTTCAGCCAAAGCATCACAGAAAGCTCTGTGCGTGATGAAACTATCTCTCCTGGACCCAAAAAAAAAAAAAAAAAAAATCAAAACCCAGCAAAAGAAAACAATCTCAAACACAAGCAAACAAAAGCAAAGCCGTCATAAAGTGCTCAACATGACAATGCCAGAAATATTTGACTTTCTTTCACTCTTCATCATCTTTTTCCCCACTCTCTCTCTTTTTGCATCCATTATTATTATTATTTTTTCGCTGAATTAGCTAAGGACAAATTGTCCACATAAGCTACTCTTGAATTTCATTTATCCATTCTAAGCATTCTCTCTCTCTCTCTCTCTCTAGAGTCTAGAGTCTAGGGTATCAAATTAAATAGGAGTAGTACTTGTAGCTGAAACATAGATGAATTATGTGTTGTAAAAAACTCATTAGTGTGAATAATCAAAGATTATACATGGGATTTTTGGACAGACTAAAGAGACATTCTCTCTTTCGCGCAAGTCTCAATCAATGAAGATTTCCGACTCCCTTCCATAAACAGGACTGAAATGTTCAAATGGAATCTATGTAATAAACATTATTTTTGGGATTGATTATTAGTTACCTTGAGAAAAGGGTTCCACAGTCGCATCTGTACTCTCTGGTGCCACAGGTCTTGGAATGAGCTTTCCAATCTGATTGAACCGCATACCTCTTTGAGCACTTGTCACATTTCCACTTCTTTTCACCATGCTTTCTGCAGAAGTGCTTCTTGATTCCAGTTAAGTCTCCAAGTGCCCTTGACGGGTCATGGTGCACACAGTTTGGCTCTGGACACACATATACCTTCTTCCTTATCTCTTTGCTAGTTCTTTGCTTTAGCTTCCATGGCAAATTGTGCCCTCTTCTGTGAAGCTGAAGATTCTGGTCTCTTTGAAACCCTTTGTTGCAGATCTCACACACAAATCTGTTTGTCGCCATCAGCGTCTTTGGCGACAAAGCTATCACTTCTGCATCTGGGTCTGATCCAAAACCACCCAAAATAATAAATTTTTAAAAATTAAAAAAAGGGACTTCTTTTGTATATAAAAAGAATAAGAAACAACCCAAGATGTAAAAATTGAAATAATAATAATTAACCTGGGTTGCCCGGAAGGTTTCTCTTCTTTTTTGCAGGTGGTTGAGCTTGAGTTGGTGGGGTGGCAAAATATTGTTGATGGTTTGTTGTTTCAGCGCCCCTAATGTTGCCTGAAGAAACACTTGCTTCGGTACCAGATTGAGAGGTCAAATTTGACATATTTTCTTCTAAAACTTGCTGCTGCTGTTGTTGCTGTTGATGAAATATCAAGCCTTTCATCATCTTTTCTCTTGGGGACTTCACAAGGTTGAACCTTGAGTCACATAGATCTTCTTGGACGCAAAGGATCTAAAAGACAAAACATTTCAAACTTATATAGAAAAAGCTGAAAATAATAAATGAAAAAACTAGAAGTAGTAACACAAACAACAAAAGAAAACTAGCTGCAACTGATATATAAACGTATATTTATCTCTCAATAATTCTCTTGATGGTTCCTTGTTTGTTTGGCTTCAACCCAAGAGACAATATTATATTTGTTTATATAGCTAGCAGCTAAAGCAGATCCTCCTCAAAGAACTTTTGTTCTTCATGCTTTCATAACATAAGCTTTGCTATTTCTAATATTTACCAGGAAAATCCAACCATAAGCATACAAACATGACCAAAAAACAAGAAAAATAATAACCAAGAAAATAAAAACTCACAGAGACAGAGAGAGGGGGAGAGAGAGAGAGAGAAAGAGAAGTGGATGAGAAGAGATGTATGTTGTGTGCTCTCTGTGTGTGTATGATATTGAAAGCAAAGAGAAATAAAAACACCAAATAAAAAAAAGAAACCCTACTGCTTAACTCATGACGTTGCACTTTCTGTCTTTTCTTTTGTTCTCTTCCACAACCCCCAGAAAAATCTCTTCTTTCTTTAATCTTTATATTATTATTATTCTCTATTTGCTTTCTTTTTTTTTATTTGTCTGCTAAAATAATTTGAACTTTTGTTTAATCCCCATGATCAAAAAGTAACCAGCCAAAAAGAATAAGAAAAAAAAAAAGCCTATATATGTGTATTCTATATGCATATATTAGATGAATGGGTCTGTAACTTTGTATATAGAGTTAACTTTCACAGCTTTCTACATTTACAGTGACATGATTGATTCATTGATTAATTTTGCCAACAGGCATGACTAAAAGCTAGCTAGTGACTTCATTTTATTTTATTTATTTTTTGTTAATTTCACTTTGTTTTTTAATATTTGTTTTGCAAGGAGATAGCTGAAATTTCTGACAATTTTGCATGTTTTATCAAATAAAAGAAATGGGAACCCAATTTAGGTCATATGATAGCTGATAGCTGATGGCTATGTATTCTAAGTACTCTTCCATAATCTATCGCTACTACCAGGCAGCTGCTCACTGCTGCCTAATTTGACCTTTTGATTTTTTTCCCCTCATCATTATTAATTTATGATCATAATTATGATGATCATGAATAGTATTCCATTATAATCAGTAAAGCCCAGTTAAATTATTATATTATTTGGGCTGTGGTAATTGTTTGTTATCATTGTCAAGGTTGTTATAATTGATGTAATTATCAGTCGTGACTAGGATGGTAGATAAAGATACACTTTGGTTGACTTATGTGTCACCAAATTTTAGATCAAAGTATGGGCCTCTTAACAGAATTATATTTTCAAATAGTAATGTTAATTAAGTTTCATTGACTTTTTTGAAGCTTTAAAAATTTTTTTTGATTGACTCAAGCACTGTAAATTATGATTTCGTAATAACCCCAAACGAAGGGTTAATCGTAAATTCATACTTCTCGGATCAACTTCGTAGATTTGATTTTCTCTCAAAAAGAAGAAAAAAAAAATGAAAGAGATTTATGTCAAATGAAGTATACATATAAATATTTATATATAAGAGCCTTGAGGGCATCATCAACAATGACTTAAAATTTAAATTAATGAAGGTTTCACCATCACATATACAATATTTTTTTGTGCCGTATGAAATTAAATAATGTGGGTACTTTATGTAGGCTACATTGTCTTTCTGTTTGTTCATGTTTTCGATGAGTTTGTGTTCCATCACCAAAAAGAAATTTAAAAATGGAAATGAAAAAAAAAAAAAAACTGTTTTTTTTTTGTCATTTTCTTGTTTATTCTTCAATAATGATTTTAGTTTTGAAATGGGATCTTGCTCGACCCATGTCTCAATATGCTCCCCCAGCTCATCCCGGCCGTTAAAATAATCTAAAAGATATGTTTGGAAATTATATTAAATAAAACCAACATGAGAGAATTATCCATAATGTAAGTTAATTAATTAGGCCCCTAGATTGGTGATCTGGTTTGATTCCATTTGTCAATATTCAAGCCATAGATATGTCTACAAATTAACTTGTTTACATACATTAGTTTGAAGAATGACCTGTGTTTAAAATAAACTGTAATATAATTAATTAGCCTCAAGCTAGTTTCATATTATTTTTGTGTGATTATCTATCAGTTTGTTTTTTTTTTAATAAAAAATATATGGTACCAGAGTCTAATCTCGTGTTTCAACTATATATGCTATTGTTTTTCGATACATTTGTCTTTTCAGACTTCTAATTTACGTGATATTAAAATTTAATTTCGTATGTAATTATATATAGCTAGTTACCCATGTGTAATCATAAATTTTTAAAGGAATTTTCTGCTTTTCTCTAATTGAAATAGTTAATAGTACCCAAAAAATAACCTCGAATATTTTAACTCTGATCATACCATAGATGATTGAATTCTATGACTCAGCTATCATTGATAAATGTGATTATTTTAAAATCACATAAAAGGTCGGTCAATGAAGAATTATTAAACTAAATAATGGTAGGTAGTCCCCAAAATTTAAAAAAAAAAAATTGATTATGTTACCTTAAGTGGATTTTTAAGTTTCAATCGATATTTGGTTAGAGTAAGTGTCTAGCAAGAGTTGTTGGAGGCTATTAATTTAACAACTTATGATAAGTTAATTTTCTTGTATATATTAATTAGATGCATTGCCTTCGATTTTGTTGTCTTCTTCCTTCTTCTCTTTTAATATTCTCCCAATCACTTCCTCCCCCCCCCCCCATTGCATTTTAAATGATTGCCATTTAGTATTGAAGTATTATAACTTTTAAACTAAAATCTTTGAAAAAAAATAATTGTAATTATAAAATAAAAGATGATTGCGTACAATCGATATAATTTTTAAATAATAATTTCAACAAAAATAATAAAAATATTATATGTTCTTCATCATGTAAGTGTAGAATCCACTCAACTTAACTTTCACGTTATAACAGTTAGTATTTTTCTAAATACTTTAATATTGCATCCTTTAAATTACGACTGTCCAACTTTCATACCAAACATGATCTAAAAAGTTTTAACAAAAGTGATTTTATACTCTACAATAGCACTATTGAAGTGGATTTTTAACCTCTCCCGCTTAGCAGGCCATTCTTGACTTAATTATCATCAATTAGTGTTTAAGTCTTAAAAGAGTTAATAATATAACATAAAGTGACGTGTTACAAGAATTAATTACCATTCATATTTTATATATGTATTAATCAATGCGGAAAGCAAATTTTGTTAGTTATATCAGTCATGAAAGGTCAGACAAAATTAGGATGTAAACTTAAACATATTCAGAATCTGGGTATACTCAACAGTTTCTCTGCATGGATTGTACGGATCAAGAAAAAAAAAAAGTCACAAGACTTCATGATTTCTGGGCTCATTAAAAGACAAGTTATAATGTTATATTACAACTGGTTATTTGTATGATTTTGCTTCTGTTGGCTGTGTGAACCTCTCTGCCCAGCTTGATTTGATTTGGCAACAAAGCAAAACCAGACAATATTTTATTTTTTATGTTGAATCCAAAAATGATATCATCAAACAATACAAATTTGTATGCCATTTCCCTGTTTCAGTCATTTTACTTCCAGCTCATACTCTCGCATTTATTGGCCTCCATCACCTCAGTGAATAGACCTGAAAATTTCCGTTTGACGAGTTTCGGAAACGTTATTTTTCTCCTTTGAGGATTATGAAAATAACGTAAAATTTGGATCAATTTGTAAAACAGTAAAACTAGTCGACACACCATTTCCCTTAATTTAGTAGTAAAAAAATGAACATTTAAAACAGAAACATCCACAGAGTAGTAGACAAGTGGTCGATGAAGAACTGGTAGATAATCGACATATCGAGTGCTCAATTTTTGTGTGATATCGACAATAGGTCAATGCCATTACGTAGTACTATTTCACTTCAATTGATTTCCATTTAGAATTGTTGAATAAAAGGAAATTTTTACCAAATTAAGAGTTTATTTGTTAAATGTTTGACGTCTGAAATATTATTCATTCTATATATATATATATATTTTAAATTTATTTATTTATTCTTTGTAATTTATATCCCATTTTAAAATATTTACATCTTAATAGAAAAAAATGAACTTTTATAACTTTTATATAAATGGCAAGTAAATATTATATGTCAAAAATATCTATATTAAATATACTTATTTTTTAAATTATAAAACTTAATATTTTTATTCTTTTTGACTTACAAGGACATAAATGTCAAATAATTATATTTAAGATTTTTTTATTTATAAAAATAAACGTAATGTCTCTTATATTCATATATTAAAAAAATATACATATATCATGTAAATATTTATATTCAAACCACCTCAACCAAAAGAAAAAGAAAAAGAAAAAAATAGCTACCTAACTAAACATCTAGAACATTAAACTAAACTTTTAATTTTACTTATGACAGGAATAATAACTATTGCCCCCAAATAAAACTATATTTTTTTTATTCAAGTTCTTGTTTTTCAATTTATTTCTAACTAAAATCACACGTGGGACTTGAGATTTAATATCATTCATTCACTTGGGTCTAGTTGTGCCCCAAATTGCAAGGGAAAATACAGTGGAACCAAAACTGATTTTCAAGAAGAATAATTTGTTTCATTATCAGTCACATCACTGTCAGATTCATTGTCGTGTGTGTTTTGTGTGCACTCAGAGTTCACGAGGGGCACACAAAAAGCAGTAGGTCCCACCCAAAATGATTGAGATATCTTTGGGCCCACTTTCTAATTGTCAAACATATCAATGATAACTCACACTGCACATGACCTCCATCATCCTCGATGGACCGCATTCGATCAAATTACATTTCAACAATTTCCCCTTGTGGGATGCCACGTGTAAGATCTTAGCCCGAGAGTTCATGGAATAGAATGAGTCCGTAGGAACAGGGAATTATTTACTTCCTTCCTCATGCAATAGGATGATTATAGCCTTTCACCGTCTCGTTTCAACACACCCGTGAAAAGGACTAATCGAGGACTCGTACTTGACTCGACAAGTGCACGTGGCGACCGTTTATTGGATTTGCTTTCAGAGATCCATGCAGAGTGCGTGACTAACTTGACCCTCTTTTCCCTCTCTCTGAGAGTTCGTTTTCAGAGGAGGCGGCAAAATTCGAATTGACACCTGGCACCCATGCCTACCTTTAAGTAAAATCTTACCGTGTGGCCCCCATCAGACAATGACTCTCCCTGGCGCCCAAGTCACAGGCTCACAGCCTCAAAAATGCAACTAGCAAAATTAGTTTTTTTTTTTTTTTTGAGAATTATTAAAAGTAGTAGTTAAATAAAATATTATTACCATGTTTGATTCAAGATCTGATTAGCTATATTAAATTTAAAAAGAACATGGTCAATTTTCTCCACTTTAATCAATATATACTATTTATCTCATGTTGTTTTTATAATAGCTAATAATTCTTCAGACAGCATAAATTTATAATATTATCTATATTTTTAAATATATTTTTATTCATATTTATTATAAATTAAATAAGTCACATGAATAGAAATTAAAATAAAAAATTAAGTATTGAAAATAAGAAATATATGTTTTGATGTGAAAAAAATCAATAATAAAATATTTTTCTTGTGCTTTTTTATTTTATAAATATTTTCATATAATAAATATATAAGAAAACTATTATAAAATGATAAAAAATTATTATAAGAAACTTGAATGATAAATAAAAATTATCATAAAATAAATAATAAAATATTTTTCTTATACTTTTTACATTTAATTTTAAAATATTATAAAATATTTATTAAGACAAAATGTTTACAAAATAAAAAAAAAGTACAAGAAAAAATTTTAATAATCATTTTTTTGTTTCCATCAAAACATATAAAATTTTATTATTAATTTTTTTTCACATCAAAACATATATTTCTTGTTCTTAATAAATATTTTTTTCAATTTCTATTCATATGATTTATTTAATTTATAATAAATATAAATAAAATTATATTTGAAAATATGGGTAATATTGTAAACTAATGTTGTGAGAGGAGTTATTGGCTATTATAAAAACAACAAGGGGATAAATAGTATATATTAATTACAATAAGAGAGAAATTAACAATCCCCCAATTTAGAAAGACCTTTTAAAAAAAAGATGTAAAATAATAAAATATAAAGTAGTTTCGTGATTGTGTTCAGAAAATTATTTATGTAAATCTATTTTTACTATGCTGTATAAAAAGTTTGACTTAAAGTTTAATAATGTAAGTTTGGTTTTGTTAAGTTATATTTATTGTAAGTTACAGCCCAATAAAAACAATACAAAAAAATCATATATTGGTCCACCTGACCCCCCCGCCATATTACTCATTTTTACATGGTTTAACCAGACTGGTAGTTACAACCAATGTGACTGGGAAATTTTTCATAAAGTGTCTTCGTCACTGTTGTAATATCTCAGGCAACAAAGGTAACGGCCAAAGTTAAGTGTAGAGACCTTCCTAAAGCACAAATGCACATCTTGATTTCCTAAGATACCAAATTTTCTGGTACAAATTTACAAGCAGTTTGATTCATATTCCACGCTTTTGGGAAATCTACTTTCCTATAATGGTTTTTTTCAAACATCAGTAATACTTTTTGTCATCATCATAAAACATTTGCTCAGACCCAGATCATTCAAGTACCCAAAAAAAATTCAACTCAAAATCGACAATCATATCTGCCCAAGATCATTTTAGACATGCTTTTGCTGTTGATGGGCGCAAATAATTGAGAAAAAAGAGCTTGTTTAGACTCCATGCACGCATACAAAAAGTAAGAGAAGGTTGCCTTGACTACTATTATTTCTGCATTTATAAAAAGTTCTGAGCAGGCCCCAGATAGTCACCAATTTCTCAGCATCTCTCGCTTTTAAACATGCTAGTGCCAGCAAAACCAAGAAAAATGATAGAGCAACTAATATGTTAACATCAAGCAGGAAAAATCGGGCACTAGTCCAATACATAAAATAATAATGTTATGTCACATTTAGAATTCAGCAGTACTAAATGAGGCCAATGAAACTTCCTGGAAAGATTACATCATATGAGTTTGTGATGAGTTGGTCAAGATAATAATTGACTTGGAATTTGGAGTTTATGGTGTATGTTTTGTTGTTAAAAAATAGTGGCTGTGCCCAAAAATACATGATAAAGGCTACAGCATGTTTGGTATATGCAGTCTATTAATCCCCACATTGAAAACAAGGTAAGAGCTAGAGCATTACTGGAACACGCAATCCATCATAACTGAGTTGCACATCAAGACCCTCAGTCTCCATCAACTTCAGAAGTTCTTCATTCACCTTTTCATGATCCATCAAATGCATCATGCCTTTGTAAAAGCATAGGAAAGAAGATGAGTTTAGAATCTCTTTTGAATTCAAAGACAATGTAACATTAAGGAACAAGTAACAATTCAGAAACAGAAACACGTAAATTCTACACTATAAAAGGAGAAATTAACATACCAATGAAAAGTGTTCTCTTTGGTTGAATTTTCCGCACTTCCTCTAAAGCCTGAAAGGAAAAATAGTTAAACTCATATTTGATAATGTAAATTGATTACCTGAGTATGCCAAGAATTTGTCTACCCTTGGAAGTCCAAAGTGTGTTGAAGAAGACCGATCAGGCCTTAAAGCATCCTGAAAAAATCATTTGACATTTAAGCTTAAAACAAACTGTACTTATGTACATACATAAAACTTAAGTATACATGCAAACAAGAAAAAATGTGTGTGTATCTTTGCATGTGAGAGAGAGAGAGAGAGAGAGGACCATTATCAGGATTTCACAGTCTTGCAGAAAGGGATAAGTTTCTTCAGGTATCTCACTGACATCACTGGAAAAAAGAAAAAACAGCAAAGTTTCAAATTCAAACTTCTGGAGTCTGAAAATAATGAAAGCATTACATTTCCACAAACAAACCATATTCAGAGCATTACCTGATGTAACAAATATTACCAAAACGAAATCCAAGGGAACGGTAACCAGCACCATGCCACACTGGTAAAGGTGTAATCTGAAGCACAATATTTTTAAAGAAAAATCACTCTGCATCGTAAACTGTTTTTCAACTTGGCTACATAACACTTTTGTCATATTTTATGTTTAGGTTTACATTGGAAGAACAGAGAATTGTGAGACCAAGTCACATAGACATCCAGGAGAGATGCAAAGAAGCAAATGGTCATCTAAAAAACCATTCCATTAAACAGCAGTCTTTAATTGGACCTTAAGAGTCCTTTAAAGATGAATAGACATCAAAATGAATTCTTGCTTTGAGATGAATCCTACTTCTGTCTTTGCAATCTTGATTTATCCTTACTAAGTCCAAGTGAAAAAGCCCTCGCCAAACAACTTTTTTTTTTAATTTCTGAATATTTTCCTCAGCTTCATAATTTAAATACAAATTCCCAGAGAGACTTTTTATTGTACTTAATTTCAGAAACTGTTGTTTGACAACACGTGAGGAATTGACAGCCAATTTAGGGCACCAATTTATGAAACCAGTTCAAAAACTCATATATCAGAGAGTTATGGATTTCCACTTTAATCCTAAGTGAACAATTGTTACCTTTAAATCTTGTACAGTGAATGGCTCCTCATCAATGATATTAAATTGCAGCTCTGAAACTGCAGCACCAGGTATAATCCCGCTTGTATCCACTAAATAATAATGAGTCTTCTTCATTACCTGAAATTGTTTTAATAATTAGTGCCAAGATCAAATGAAGTTGAAAACTACACAATATGCTATGCAATAAAGGCAGGATTGCATTTTGGACCTCAAAATCACGCATTGCAACGTAAATTGGAATGTGACGCTGTACATTGTTCGTCCAGTCTCGAAGATCATCCAAACCTTCAAAAAAAAGGGGGTAAAAAATGAAAAATAATTTAAAGGCCAATCTTAGAGCATATATGTGCTTCTATTTCAAAATCCAATAATAATAAGATGACGAAGAGCAAACTTAATGCAGTGTCATAAATTCATTTGTTTGATTAAAGAAAAAGAATCAGAAAGTGTTGTCAGAGACCTCCAATTGCATCAGCATGAGAATGAGTAATTATAACCGCATCAATTGTTCTTATCCTGGCAGAAATGCAACTAGTTATGATAAGGCAAGTACCTGACATATACCATAGCAGAATTTGCAAAACCATCACAATCTAACAACTTCCGACTTTTTCATATACATAAATGCTTTAAAAGAAACCAAGCAGGCTAGCTGAATGAAGACAATTTAAATAGCATATTATCCATTGAGAGAAATGCTCTATGCAATATACATTTAGAACTATTCTAAACAATTACGTAGCATCAATTATAAATTGTAATAGGTGGTTACTTCAATTCATATCTAATGCTTGGCATGCGTATGAAAACACATTTATGCTTGTTTAGGCCAACTGGTCATAGAGACAAAATTTTAAGTGCAGAACTACTTCTCTCTAAGATACATCTGTGCCAAATATCAATAGGAATTTAGTTTTTTTTTTTTAAAAAAAAATGAACATTTAAATCTCCTACATATGAAACAAAAACATCAAATAATTTGGATGTCAATAAATTAGTGCTTCAATAATCAAATCTCCTATATTTATCAATAAAAAAATCTTCAGCAAACATGGAACACTGGTAATGGTAACAGAAGAAACCAAGCACTCAAGGAAACAAGGTTTGAATTGTGCTGAAAAACTATGAAGATGGAATCAAAATCATCAAGATATTTGTTCAGATAGAATATAATCATAAAAATTTACTAAGTGATAAACTGAACTCTATGAACAAATGCAGAAGTTTCACTTTCATTCCAGTTTGTTACATTGGATCAACAATCATCCTAGAACAAATGGGACACTCACAGGTCCTAAATAAATTCATATCTAATCAGTACAGTGTCTAAGACTAGAAGTTGAAAAGTTTTGGTATGGGGTTCTTTTGAAGGGGAATCATAACATACTCGGGACACTAAAATAATACCACCCCTACATTATGAGGCCAGTATTTTTGCAACTACCAACATTTTTTAATCTGAAGTACACAAAATCTTGTGCACCACAGAACCTATGTGACATGGTCCTTTATAATTGCAAGCAACTTATTGCAACTATTCTGCATTCATATGTAGCAATGTCTAACAAAGTACCAACATGCAAAGCTTGCACAAGCTGCAGTCATATAATCTCAACTGAAGTAACTGACATCTTAAACGGCCTTCATAAAGACTTTCCAAGTGAATGAAGTAAAGACTGACCCATAGGCAGGAAACCAACGAAGAGCGCTATGGTAGAAAAACCTGCAAAATAGAAGTTCAAAAGAAAATTCTTGCCATATAAGTTTGGGAATTACATAAACTCGTCAAAATTGCTCAGTTATAAGGTCCATCTCTTTTACTATTTCTAACTTTGGGACCAATTTTAGTCTTAAGGAAAAATAAATTTCCATCTCATTTCCCAGATTCAATCAATGTTTAATTACATAATTTTTATAAGCCCAACTAGATTTTTATTATTGTTTATATATAAGCACATATCAAGACAATTAGATGGAAACAGTAGGAATTGAAAAATTAGCAGCAAATGATAATAAGAAACAGAAGCGATTTCAGCTAAACCATACCAAGAGACCAATACGATCAAATTGGGAGTATCTTTCACTTACTTGCCAGCATCTATTAAAATGTTTCTCCTTCCAGATGGCCCAGGATAACGAATAAGGATACTTGTGTTGAGTCTCCTATTTTTATTACCAGGTTCGACAGCTTTTGTGCACACCTGTACATAAGAGGGATTCAATGGAAGTCTCCAAAAGATTTTGTGCATTTAGTGTCAACTCAAGTATAGAAGTCTCTATAGTATACCGGGCATTTTTTTGAAGGATTAGTTAGACAGCTGACACGAGGAATCCCTTCACTAGTTCCTGTCCCCATAAATACAATTTCAGATTGCTGAGCAGGTAACTGCACTCCATTATCCCCATTTGCCAAATCTGTAACCCAATTTGGATCACTAATAGGTTATCTATAGCTATGAATGATAGCAGACAACACAACAATATCTGCAGCAGAGACTTCATATAATTTTCCTTCAAGCGGAAATAAAATCCACCAAAAGGTTGACACTGCCTCCTCACTTGTAACAAATTAACCTCACTATCAGCTACTCCTCACAATGCAATGTTTTCTTTAAGCAATACATTCATAAAAAGGATTTTTGTAAGTCCATCATTATATCTAAATTTACTGAAAATTAAAGCTTTTCAGCTGCCAGATAACAAGCTAAGAATTCCTCAAACATAAAAGCTTCCAGTCTATGAATGCACATTAAAAATTACAGATATAAAAAGAAATATCCAATTAAATGTGCAAAACCAAGAATCAATCATCCATATCGATCACACCCGGATAAGTTAACACCATTTACAGTTGCATGTAAAGCAAAGATGGAAAATAATTCATGGAAACCGTTAATACCCAGAAATAAAACTTAAAAATTTATATCGAAACATACTAGATTGAAGGCAAGCTTGAAGAATCCTCTTGAAAGGAAAGAACCCAGATGTTGGGAGTGAAATTTGAGAGGTGTAAACCGATATTTGGCGTCTGCAAGGAGCAAAACAGGACACTGAGGATGGGCTTGGCCTCACCGTGCCTAAAAATGATGCCATTGACAGAAAGTTCTAATTTTTCTTCTTTTTTCAGATTTTTTTAAAAAATTGTCTCATAACTTTTTACTTTTTGAACTTTTTCGGCTTTTTTAGGGTTCTGAAAGGGCATTTTGAGGAAAGTGAAGAACTCGGGAGACTCTGGAAAACGAGCGGCGACAACGCTGACCCGATTTCCGAGATGGGTAATTTTAAAAAACATATCCTGACGTTTGAGGCAGTTGCAAGTAAATAGCGAAAATTAATTTATTTGTAAATATCCTTTCACCGTTAGTTAAATTTTTTGTTAACAATTAGTTGACTTTGAAAAGATGAAATTACCCTAATGATAGTTTTTATACACGACATTGCTAAAAATCAGCTGAGAAATTTCAAGTCTCAAGATAAATTGCTTGGTCAATTGATTAGTTTATACAATGACTCAGTGAGTGGTCATTACCTCCATTTCACATAAACTTCGTGAATCATCAAAACAACACAAAATCAAAGGAAACGAGATGCATTTATGGAAGATCCATCATGGCAAGAACAATCTCCACGAATGCTCAACGTCCTAGAAGCTCTTAAGCAAGCCTTATGTCACGGGATGAGTGTTTTGCGCAGCTAACCCGTGCGGTACTTAGACAACTTTGTCGAATGTTGCTAAGTAAGCCTAGAGCTTCTCGAACTAGAGAAGAGAGCAATTGAGCCAAAGAAGAAAACTTGTATTGCACAAAGAGAGAATACAATGCTTGAGTTGCTTACAATGCTTGTTGGATACAAATGCCTAATGCCATCCCATATTTATAGGGGAGGCTTGCCAAGCTCTAGAGATTCTAGAGAATTCTATCATTTCCTAGCTATTTACATGTGCTGGAATTCTATGGAGAATTCTAGAGTATTTACAAGCTCACATGTACTAGAATTGCCTAGAATGTTCCGGAATTGGGCCAAGCTAGCACTCTTGGCCTTGTGTTGGCTCTCTAGCCCGAAATTGTGGGCAATTGAGCTAGCGAATTGGGCGGTCCGCAACACTTAGTTGAGAAGTCGACCTCCAAGCGCACCTTAATTCCAACTCAGTTGAGTTCAACTCATCCGCCATTAAAGCTCCGCTCAAGCTCGAAACCGAATATGATGCCCTCCTCTCCAAGGACCCACATTTCCCTACTCTCGCTCAACACCTCGTCGACCTCAAAAGCCTCGTCTTAACCTCCATAGAGAGCACGACCATAATAGCCTCAAAAGCTTCTTGACTTGATGAGTCTCGACTCACTCCATCATTTGAGTCGCTGGCTCCATCGAGACTGAAATTGAAGCCCGGATTGATAGAGAGCATGTTGAGGGACTCAAAAAGGCTTTGAAACATGTGAATGGAGATGGTGGCAATAAGGATGACTTGGTGAAGCTGCTGAATTAGTTCGAGGACCGAGTCTCGTAGGGGTTCAATCGCGGGTTGAAAGATTTGGTGCTCAAATCAAATGTTTTTTCATTACTTGAAAAGATTCTGCACTAAAACCAATGGCGTGCATGCATCTATGTGGGTCAAGTGTTAATGGTCCAACAATTCAAGCTTTAATAACAATGAACTCAAAGCGCATTCAATTAAAGGCTTTTGGAAACTCATGAAATTTGGATCTCAGAGCATAGTGACTACAAAGGCAGGTCTCAGTTATCGTGCTCGAGTCACCAGATGTTGCAAAACTTTTAGTTCTTGCACGAATTGTCATAAATGCCCCTAACTACCTAAACAAAGATTAAACAGAACAAAATGTAAGGGGGTGCTTACAAATAAATAAATTTTCGCCATCTACTTGCAACTGCTTCAAACCTCATATGAGGTTTTTAAAAATTACCCTTTCCGAGATTAACAGTCTTTTATTATAATGCTCATAAAGTAAAATTGACATGAATGTTGTCATATTTTGCACTTTCTCTGAACTTGAGGGGAAGATATGTAGTTATCCATCATATTCTTTGCGCAGTACAGAATTTGGCAAATGGATTTTGGGCATATTCCGATGGCGATTAGGCCGAATGCAAATGTTAATGCCTTGAATTGATATCGAGGAGTCAACTTCCAATTGAAAGGTGGTATGCTTGGGTTGGACAAGTCACTGTACATCTAGTCATTTTTTTCTCTCAATTTAATTAACACAGTTCCCAAATTATCCTCGTTAGTCATTATAATATTTTTCTTTTAACAAAAATTTTCAAATTGAAGCGAGAAATACTCGTTCTTAGGTGGATCCTGCTTCTTCCCAAATAAAAATGGACATTTTCATTTGCCGCAATAGACGTCAATGGCACCACCTGTATCTAACACCCACAATGTGTCGAAGTTGATCACCCTTCTTTTTGAATCATGAAATTCATCTTATTCCTCGTAAACAATTTGACAAATTGACCATAAAGATTTCCTTAAGTTGTAATTTAACCAAAACTTTCAATTTCAATAACTCAAACTCGCCATTTTGTTTATGTAATTATTTTGTTCTGCCATTTGTATTTGCTATCAGAAGCTTCAATAGGTGATAACAACGAAGTCAATTTTCATGAACCATACTACTCAATCTGCATTTTTTTCTTCAACTGATTTTTCATCATACAAGCACTTCAATTTGGTTGTATTTAAGAGGTGGGGTATGCTTGAGTTGGACAAGTCACGGTACATCAAGGTAGTGTTTACTTGCTGGAGTGGGAGTGTAGAGTGTGGATTCCTCCCACTCCAGTATTTACTTACCTTAAAAAATGAGAGAGTGGGAGTGGGAATCCATGGGTCCCACTCAATTTTGGAGTGGGGAGTGAGATTCCCACTCCCATGGGGGGAGGTGGGAGTGGGAATCCACTCCCCCCTCTTCCCATTTTATCCTTATAATTAAAATTAAAATAAATAAATAATATTTAATAAAATAAATAATATCATATTTATTAAAAATAATAATTATATCATATTTATTTTATTAAATTTAATAAAATAAAAATAAATAAATATTATATTTAAATTAATAATATTAAACATTAATTTTAATAAATATTAATTAATTATTTATTTAATAATAATAAATATTTTATTCTAAAAAATATTAATTTTGTACTATATTATCAATAATAATATTTCATTTGTGTTGCTATTATTAATAATTTTTATTCACATAATTTAAATTAAAATTAATAAAAAATTATGATTTACATAATTAAGAATATTAGTAATTATTATTAATTTATAAATATAATAAAATATTTATTTTATTTTCCAAATATATTTTTTATTAATTTTTTAATTACAAATTATAATTTTGTACATAAGGATAAAATTATAATTTAAAATAATTTACTCTCAATCCAAGATAAAGTAAACAAATAATTGAGATTTTGATTGACAATCCATACTTTTATTTAGTCTAAGTAAACACCCTACTCTCACTCCCACTCCACACTCTTAATCCAAAGATTCCCACTCCAATCCAAAAAGTAAACGCAGCACAAGTTTCTTCAAGATCTTGTAAAAGCTCGAGATTTGCATCCGTCTGGGCCAAGCAACCCGACAGGTGTCTTATGTCAAAGACTTGCATGCAATCTGGAAACAATATTTATTATTCTAGTCCAACAACAAATAAGAAAAAAAATGTGGCCGCATTCTCACCGCAGGCTTTAATCTCTCTCTCTCTCTCTCTCTATCTTTTTATTTCCTTGTGAATGTTATTGCTATGTTCTTCTCTGAAGGAGCTGACTTCAAAATATAAGAAACTTGCACCTGTAACCTGCTGATCAGTTAATCAATCAAGAGCCAAGAGGGACATAGCCTTATAATATACAGTGCCTTAGATTAAGAGGACTCCAAGCCTTCCGAGACTTTATTTTATTATTATTTTTTGAATACTAGTTACACACCATATTACTGTATTACACAGATATTTACAACTGTTATCATAATAATATACTGATATTTACAATCAGATATATCTAACTTGAACTTATATATGATTACATTAAATTCTATGAAATACATACCCAATCCCAGATAAATTGCTCTTACAGATAAGGGATGCCCCTACTTTACTTACATTTCATAAGAAAAAAGATATTATAAATGTTTTAACCCCTATAATATTTTTATGGGGACTTGAATCGCTTGTGAGGACAGCAACCCACCACTTCGACGAAAGCTGAAGTGGCTTCCGAGACTTTATTAGATATTTGCAATGTGTGTATATAAAAGCTGATATTGGAAATCTTGGAATCATATGTACGCTGATACACATGAAATCTTTGAGGTGGATACGCCGAAAAGAACAAAAAGGAAAAGTCTTCATTCGCTAGCTATTGATCATTAATTTGAAAATAGCTTGGTGACGACTTTCTGGCTTTGAGATTTCCACAATTTTGGACGGAGATTTCGTGTGGCATGGACGTTGTGGACCTCCTCATCCTATTTTCAAACGAGTGATATTTGAGCACGATATTTGGACTCGACTAGCTTACAGATTCTGTAAGCTACAGACTGCAGCATCAGCCGTTGGATGTGGAGTGAGAAATTAAACCATAGAAAATGGGACGGTGGGATGACGGGAGATGTTAGGTACAGAATCTGTACCATAGGCAGGTCCACGATATTTAATCAATTTCTCTCGTGCTTCTAATGTTTCTCCGACCATCTAGTCAAATATATTTTTATTTATTTTAAAAGTAAAGCTCATGTCCTTGGAGAAAATTGTCGATCATGCCCATGTCCTTGCAGTAATTCAATTTATGAAGCAAGTACTTAAATTTAATGCAATCGTTTAAATTTCTAAAAATTAATAGATTCTGAATTTAATACGTACCTCTCAAACTTTTGGGGAAAAATAAATAAAATCATATTTTGATTTCTATCATTTGAACGTGTTTACTCTTCTGGTCACACATGTCTAATCAATATCCTCAATTCCTTGTTTTCGCTTGGCAATGTTATAAAAGGTTATAAAAAAGTCTATTTTGCACAATTTCTGCCGGTTGAAGATTGAAACAATAATATGATAATTCCCATTATCGGATGCGCATGTACATATCATATTGTTTGAGCCTGGAGCTATCCAATTAACGAACAGTTCCATTTATTTGACCTTGGTGGTTGGACTTGGACATTTGTGTGGCAAATGAATAGGCAAAGTTGCATTAATTGGAAGATTCTTGATCGCCCTTCTTGGAACAGAAGAGACCGACATAATATTTTTTTTCATTAATGCTTATCACATGCGTCATGATTTTATCCCGTTTCCGTATTTATTGCTTAAAAATTTAAAAAAAAAAAATGGGGACATAATCCATTATCCTTACAAGTCTATCCAAACAACCCAACCTATATTCAAAATTGAAAGCAAAACGAAATTAAAAAAAAAAAAAAACAAATCGAAAGACGAGAAAACATCATTTGTTTTAGCTTATTTTATATTTGTGAGTTATTAGTTTAATAGGGATGGGTAATGAGCTTTTGTAAAATCAAACTGACCAATCAAATTCTAAAGAATCGAGCTTTTAGACCGCACGGGGTAAGTTGAGACATTTCAAAATCAACGGGACACTTAATTTAATAATAATAAGTTGAAAATTTAGATGGAGCATTTCGATTGGGGTCACATTGTTAATTACATAATTAGGATATTTTCATAGAACTTGATTATTTATTTTATTTTTTTCATGATTTCTCTTTCACCTTTTAATATTTTCCAATTACATCGCGGCGAAGTCACGATCATGCATGCATGTTGCCATAGTATCGTTCCTCTTACACGAGAGCGGCTAACGTGATCAACTTAAATTCCTATAGTCTCCATGTGAACACCGTCTGCGAAACACAAATTTTTACTTTTAAAAAATGGTAGTATTCAGGAGTTTCCTTGAGAATCTTGACAACTATTTAGCCTGTAAATCAACGATGACGATTGTGAATTAAATCAATTTTAAAACGAAAAAGACTCGTTGACTAATACAATCCATCTCCTATATATCTCGCGCGATCGTCTCCCAATGAGGCCAAAAAGAAAATTCTCACAACCCGACATGGGCAGAATTATTTATTTATATTTCAATAACCCTAAATTTGATTGATGTGCACGTTCAAATAATATTTCTTAGCTGTGGTTGGCTCGAATGGCGCCTGGGGCTGGGCACACGCTAGCTCCGAAATGTATGCGCACATGATCAAGTAAATATTATCAACTTGACAATATATTAAATCCAACGAACGAACCGTATATATTTAATGTTTAATTATAAATTTCTTGTTGAGTAACAAATTTCAATTTTTAATTTAATCCCGGCCGCCGTCCGTCATGTACCATTGTGCATCTGTATAATGTTTAATTATAAATTTCACCGCCAATAATCAACCGGCTTACCTAGTTCTAAACTTAACAAGCATTGTTAATAAAAATTATTTAACATATATTATTTTGGGATCAATCTGGCCTAGCTAGTTGCTTTTCAAAGTTAGCAAGAAATTAATATGGCGCTGAAAAGGGTTGGAAGCACATGCTGACTTAAAAATAAAATAAAAATTTAATTGTTTTTGTTTGAATAATTTATTTATCATTAATTATCCTAAAAGTCTTCGGGAAATTTATGAAAATAACCATAAAATTTTTGTTATTTTCATAATTAACCCTCTCAACTTTTTTCTATCAACATTAGCCAAATACAGGCTTTTCTCTCCAAATTACCCTTCTTTACAAACAAAAAACAACTTTCGTCAAACCAAAGGCAGCTTTCCACTCTTGAATCATCAACCAACGGCGGCGATAAAAGACAACGATAAAAGTGAAATCCGATTATAATCTATCCGGATCCAACACTAATCGGCATCACATAGTGGTATGAGTTATTTTCTGAACTTGCTCGAGAGTTTCAGTGAACTGCGAGTCGGGGTGAATATGGCGACAGGCTGCCTGTCGCACGAAACTTGGTGCGACATGCAGCCTGTCGCACGAAACTTGGAGCGACAGGCAGCCTGTCGCACCAAAACTTGGTGCGACATGCAGCCTGTCGCACCTAAACTTGGTGCGACAGGCACCTGTCGCACCAAAACTTGACCATTTGGTGACCACTGGTGCGACAGGCCATTTCTTCTTCTTGCTTTCACCTTCTGCACCTGTCGCACCAAGGTCATTTCTTCTTCTTACTTTCACGTGCAATATATTCTCCCATTCTAAGCCAAGTCACGGGCCGACCACCAAAGAGAGAACACCGAGCTCATCTAAAGCTAATTATTCATTGACTTCTGTAGAATTCGAATTAAGCCAGTGATTACAAATTACAATACTCCAAACCTAAATAACAAAGTAAGAGCATGCATGTTTGTTGCGCCTCACTCTACTCTACAATAACAGTTTTACTTTATTAAAATTTGTAGTCAATTTACAAACAGAAGTACATGGGACGTTACATGGTCTTCGAATCTTGCAATACGAGGACTTCTTGTAAATCTGAATGACTCCTCCTGAAAGACATCTCTCTAATCGTGTCCAAAATAGGCCTCCAAGATCGTTTTACAGGAGACCTTCTCAACGCCGTCGGCCATCCGATTTGGGCTTCTGGTTGGCAAGTTCCAAGCCGGGCTTGATGAACTACGGCTGTACGGATTTGGTGACAGAGTTTTTCTTCTGGGTGAATTATTAGCCTGAGATTTGCCAGCGGATTTGGCTTGCGCTGTGAGCTTTTTCACAATACCTGCCAAGTCAATAGGAGAAAATTCATTTCCGAATGTTGAGGCTGGCAGTACAAAATAAATACGCCCTGGTTCCAGGAGAGTTTCAGCTGTCAATGGCTTTAAGCTAGCTGCAGACAGAAGCTGAGCTGCCGTGAATACAAAATGCTTTGGTGGCCGGCCCGTGACTTGGCTTAGAATGGGAGAATATATTGCACGTGAAAGTAAGAAGAAGAAATGGCCTGTCGCACCAAGTGGTCACCAAATGGCCTTGGTGCGACAGGTGCAGAAGGTGAAAGCAAGAAGAAGAAATGGCATGTCGCACCAAGTGGTCACCAAATGGCCTTGGTGCGACAGGTGCCTGTCGCACCAACACTTCCAGGCAACGAGCTCCAACATATGCTCTTCAATTCTTCTAAACCAAACTTATATCTAGCTGCTGGAGGTTTGGAACAAAAACAAGCCACGTCAAGTCCTTCACTTCGCACCCATTTATTACAAATTCAAATATCTCAGATTCACCAACGCCTTCATCTCTTCCGGCAGCCCACGTAGGGAAGTCCGAGACAGAACGAGCTTCTCTGATCTTGAAGATTACGAGGTCAGTGAAACCGAGTCCAAAATCTCTGACGACGCCATTTCCGAAATGGAGCGTGTTTCTATTGCCGCCATGGCTGATTTAAAGGCTTGACAGAATCGGCGAGTTGTTGCGCCAAGGCAAGCTCACCAACATTATGGAGATGAGAGAGAGGGGTATTTTGGTCTCAAAGGCTTTTTTATGGCTAATGTTGATAGAAGTTTGTTTGGGGGGTTAAGATGAAAAAAGCCAAAATTTTTATGACTATTGGTGTAAATTTTCCAAAGTCTTTTTCCAAAATATATGAAAATTTTAAAATATGAAGATAGGCACTTCTTTACTCTTTTCTATTCTAAAAAGTTGAGATTTATACATTTTGTGTCAAAATATTTTTTTTCTTTTAAGGTAAGATAATTTTTTTCCAAATCAAATTTTTAAAACGCAGACTTGTGTACTTATAAAAGTTTTTGCATCAAATTTTTAGGGATTCAAAGTTTTTATGATATAGTCAAATAATTTTCATCATTATAAAATGATTAAGGATAGTGTAAAACACTAAATTAGATTTATTTCTCTCGGACATCGCTAGATTGTATATACACACCGAAGAAATTAATAAAAATGCATATTGACTTTCTGACTTGCTTGTTTCTGCGAAGTGAAACTCACGGCTTCTGAGATCTTTCTCACTCAAAACCATTTTGATTCTTCTAAACTTTTCAACTTTCTGCTAGCAGATCAGCTTCATTGACCAATGGGATCACATGGTATTAAATATATTTTATCCATTTCCAATTTTTTCAAACAACAACTCTGGATTTTTCTATATAAATAGAGCCTGCATTGTGCTGGTCTTCTCATCCAATACCGACCTTGCAGGCCACAGCATCATGGCCAATTTTTATCTCAGTTTATTCCTTTTCTTTGCTCTCTTTCTTGGCCATGGTGTTGTTGAGCTCCAAGCTTCTCACCATGTTTACAGAAACCTTCAAACTTCTCAATCTACTTCACCTAATCAACCTTACAGGACTGGCTACCATTTCCAGCCTCCCAAGAATTGGATCAATGGTAATTCCTTTTCATTTTTCCCTCTCTTTCTCAACTCTTCATTTCTTCCTTATATCTCCTAACAGTTGTCTTTTTCGTCTCTGGTTTTTGTCATGACTGTGGCAATGGAAAAATTTTGGTGTCATTATTTGGATATATATGCAGATCCCAATGGTAAGTAAATTAGTTTCCTGATAATCATTCTTCTACTTGTCATAATTATCTTTATTTTTTTCTTTTTGAGAAATAATTGATCTTATATACACAAACGGACGTTCATTTTTTAGCTAGATATATCTTTTCTTAATTCAAAGTTGGCTTATGAAAACTCCATTGTTGTAATGGGTGTACATACCTTTAGGTGTTATGATTTACAAAGGAATTTATCACCTGTTCTACCAATACAACCCAAAAGGAGCAGTATGGGGCAACATTGTATGGGCTCACTCTACATCAAAGGACCTGATTAACTGGATCCCACATGATCCAGCCATCTACCCATCACAGCAGTCCGATATCAACGGTTGCTGGTCGGGTTCAGCCACAATCCTGCCTGGAGAAAAACCAGCCATTTTTTACACTGGAATTGATCCACATAACCGACAGGTCCAAAACCTGGCCGTGCCGAAAAACTTATCTGATCCTTACCTTAGGGAATGGGTTAAGTCACCAAAAAATCCATTGATGGCACCTGATGCCATGAATCAAATCAATACAAGCTCATTCAGAGACCCAACCACAGCATGGCTTGGCCCTGATAAGAGATGGAGAGTGATCATCGGCAGCAAAATTAACAGAAAAGGGTTAGCAATTTTGTACAGAAGCAAAGATTTTCTGCATTGGATTAAGGCTAAACACCCTTTACATTCTGTTAAAGGCACAGGAATGTGGGAGTGTCCTGATTTTTTCCCTGTTTCTACTTATGGCCTAAATGGTCTTGATACATCGGATATGGGACCCAACACTAAGCATGTGCTTAAGGTTAGCTTGGATGATACTAAGCATGAATATTACACAGTTGGAACATATAGCACTGCTAAAGATAGATATGTTCCGGATGAGGGTTCCGTGGAGAGTGATTCAGGATTGAGATTTGATTACGGAAAATATTATGCTTCCAAGACTTTCTTTGATAGTGCCAAGAACAGGAGGGTTTTGTGGGGTTGGGTTAATGAGTCATCAAGTGTTAATGATGATGTCAAGAAGGGCTGGGCTGGAATACAGGTAATTTGGTATTGAATATTGCTTAACTAAGTTGGAAATGTTGACTAGCATATGAAGTCTACAATTTAAAAACTCTTGCTTTGGACTAAATTTGCAGGCAATTCCCAGGAAACTTTGGTTAGATAAATCTGGCAAACATTTGGTCCAATGGCCTGTTGTTGAAATCGAAAAGTTACGTGTAAACCAAGTGCAAGTGCCTAGCAAATTGCTGAAGGGAGGATCTGTGATTGAAGTTACTGGCGTTACTGCTGCTCAGGTTAGTTCATGTTTATATGCAAGTAAATTGGTAATGAATAAAAGAAGGCATATTTGGGTTTTTGCCAAGTATCAATAATATGTCCTAACCCACTACGCTAAAGTCCCAAAATTCAACTTTGGTTGTTTTTGTATTACAGGCAGATGTTGAGATTTCATTTGATGTAAGTGATTTTAAGAAGGCAGAAAAGCTGGACCCAGGGTGGACCAATCCACAGTTGATTTGTAGCCAAAAGGGTGCATCAGTTAAAGGCGCTCTTGGTCCATTCGGGCTGCTCGCTTTGGCTTCAAAAGATTTGAAAGAATACACAGCAGTGTTTTTCAGAATATTCAAAGGCGAAGACAAGAAGTTTGTGGTGCTTATGTGCAGTGACCAAAGCAGGTCTTTACAATTTTTCTCTTTCAACATATCATCAATTTCACACCCAACATCATGTTTTCAAACTCTTTTTCTTGTTTTATTATGACAGGTCTTCCTTGAATAGTGATAATGATAAGACCACTTATGGCGCTTTTCTGAATGTGGACCCAGTTTATGAAAAGCTGTCGTTAAGGAGTCTGGTGAGTTAACCATAACATTCCCACTACAAGCAAATTGTCAACCATTTTCAATAGTGTCTGAAAATTTTGTAACGCATTTTATGGTACGTTCCTCTTACAGATTGATCATTCAATAGTGGAGAGCTTTGGTGTTGGAGGCAAAGCCTGCATCACAGCTAGAGTGTATCCAACTTTGGCAATTGATGATTATGCCCACTTGTATGCATTCAATAATGGCACTGAGAATGTCAAAATCAACGGCCTGAGTGCCTGGAGTATGAAGAAAGCTCAACTTTATTAAAATAAGAAAAGGGTGCAGGAGTTGGAAGAAGACAAATAGAAGCAACTAGTGACAGATTCAGTTAACAGATTCTTGCGAGTAAGCCATTATGTAACAAGCAAAAGGGTCATTTGTTTTTTCTGCAGAGTACCTTTTTTTCTAAAATATGTTTATAATTAGAGTAAAAGTGTATTTCTATTCCCATTGAATACTCTTGTTGTTATTCAGCTTGTTTGTAGGCTCCCAATAAAGAATATTAATTAAAATAAGTTTTACAGAAACTGTTGCTCCAGCTCACGCAGTGGGCTCTAAAGACTGAGAATTTGTGCAGATGCATGCATGCATGCTTTAATCTCTCAATTTCAATTAAAAAAATCAAATAAATTAGCGCATATTTTTGTTTTTTCTAACTAATTACAAAGAAATTTGTTCTTACAGAATCCCATTTCTAACTATTATTGGGGGTAAACTATTATTGGGGGTAATATTATCTTTTTAAAATCAACAGTTAGTTAATGAAAATTTTAACTAACAGTAGGGGGCCTTTTACAAATAAAATGATTTTTACCATTTACTTGCAACAGCTTCAAACCTCAGGGGAGGTTTTTAAAAATTACCCTTTTAAAAAGTAACGAAAAACTTCAATCTTCCCAAGAAGACTATAAGGCTGACTCATTTAACCATGCCTAAAAGCCAATAAACAACAGGGCATATATTTTCATTTCAACATGTATTTACTTGTAACAGTTGTAAGTAACAATGTGTTGACAATGAGCACTTGCAAAAAGTCTTATTAGATAACGGAACCTATTAATACATAGACAATTTGCTTTCGAAAATAGAATATAAAATTTCTAATCATAGACAATTTTAGTTTACCCAATCTTATTTGTGGTACTTTTAAGGATTTAAGATAACTCAAATTTTAGTATAAATCCTTAATGCAAGGCAGTCCATAAGTGTCTCAGCTAATAATTCGGCTCAATCTTGACCAGATTTTAGTATAAATACATGTTCGTATTCTTTAATCAGAAGCAATATTTGTTATATATACTGGTTCCACAAACATGGCCAAGTTTTCTTTATGTTTACTTCTTTTATTTACTGTTTTATTTGGCCATGGAATTGTGGAACTTGAAGCAACACATCACATTTACAGCAGACTTCAAACTCCTCAAAATGAAACTAAAACGCCATGGGATTATAGATTTCAACCTTACAGAACAGGTTACCATTTTCAGCCTCCATGGCATTGGATCAATGGTAATTTTCTTCCACCGATTTAATTTTTCTTTTTCTAATTTCCATTACTTTTTTTAATCGACTTGTTATCTCTAACATTTTTTTTTTATTTGAACCTCTGATCATTCTGGCGTGGACAATTATGTTATGCAGATCCCAATGGTTAGTACTTTTTTGCTCTTGCTCTACCTAGTTGTCAAATTGGTTTCTTAACTATATATTTTCTCTCAATTGTAAGAAATAATCAAATCTAAAATCATAGATATGTATAATACTAAATATTACGAGTATATGAGCAGATGTTATTTATGGTTTAAGATATTTGCTCATAATGTAATATTTTAAAGCTCTAAAAGAAGTCAATAAAATTGTATTATTTAGATAGTCAAATATGCGTATCTTTATCTAAATCATTTTATATATCATAAGTGATTCTTGTTGTTAAATTCAAGTGTAATTTGTTTCGTTTATTGTTATTATGGTTTATAGGTTTTTTTTTTCATGTAATAATAATCCGAGCTTATTCTGTTAATTTCGGATTCTTGGGGTCTTGGTATAAATAGGGCATTAAAATTTCAGAATTTTCTTTGAGACTCAGAGTTTCAATAGTGCCTTTTCGTTTTCCGCTTTGCCATTCTGCTGATACTTGAAGTTTGGACTGAAATTCAATTGCCAAAATGATGAGTTGATGTCTCATTAAAGCTTGGAATTGGTCTTTCCCTGGCTCTTTGTTAGATTTTTTTTTTCCTAGTTACCATTCAAGTTACAAGTATTGTAATGAGATATAAATTTCAGGTCCTATGATTTACAAGGGAATTTATCACCTATTCTACCAATACAATCCAAAAGGAGCAGTGTGGGGCAACATTGTGTGGGCTCACTCAACATCAAGGGATCTGATTAACTGGTTCCCACATCCACCGGCCATCTTCCCGTCACAGAAATCTGATGTCAATGGCTGCTGGTCGGGTTCTGCCACAATTCTCCCTGGAGAAAAACCTGTCATATTGTACACTGGAATTGACCCTGATAAGAAACAAGTGCAAAACATAGCTTACCCCAAAGATTTATCAGACCCTTATCTTAAAGAGTGGGTTAAGTCAGATAAAAATCCATTGATGGCACCAGATAACGTAAATAACATCAACGCTAGCTCATTCAGAGACCCAACAACTGCTTGGCAAGGTCCTGATAATATTTGGAGAGTGGCCATTGGCAGCAAAATTAATGACTTGGGGTTCGCAATTCTGTACAAAAGCAAAGATTTCTTGAACTGGGTTAAGGCTAAACGCCCCTTGCATGCTGCCAGGCACACAGGAATGTGGGAGTGTGTAGATTTTTACCCGGTGGCTCCTAACAGTCACTGTGGTCTCGATACATCAACTCTTGGACCAAATGTGAAGCATGTGCTTAAGATAAGCTTGGATGACACCAAGCATGATTATTACACAATTGGTTCCTATAACTATACTACTGATAAATATACCCCAGATAAGGGATTGATTGATGGTGATGCGGGATTGAAGTATGACTATGGAAAATTTTACGCTTCTAAGACTTTCTTTGATAGTGCCAAGAGCAGGAGGATTTTGTGGGGTTGGATTAATGAATCACAAAGTGTGGCTGATGATATCAAGAAGGGTTGGGCCGGAGTTCAGGTAATTTAATGATTATTCACTGCATTTATGTAGGTCTCCGTTTCAAACACGTATAAATGAACTTATATTGTGGTCTCGATGGAATAAATCACTCAAGTTGAAAAATTTTAAAAGGGTCTTATTTAAAATTTACCTTTTTTTTCTAAAAAAATAATGTTTTCCCCCATTTAATTTACAAAATTTTTATTTTGGTCTACTCAAGTATAGGATTTCAATTTTTAGTTTAAAATTTTCAATCCAAAGAAATTTAGTTTTCGATCTAAATATATAGTTTAACAAGCATAATGACTATTATATGAATTTTTATTTTTTTGGCCCCCTGTTTGGGTCTGTTCTGTTCAGATTGCTTTGAAATGAATGAACTCGGTTCGGTTCGGTTCGGTTTTCTAAAAGCAAACCGAACCTGATAGCCCTACTTAAATACGTGGTTTCTTCATTATAAGCCTGTTGAACCAAAGTCCTCATTTCGCCACTGCTTGCAATTGTTGACATTTGGCAACTAACTATGAACTTGGTGAGTTGTAAGATCATTGATTGTTAGAGACACTTTATCTGGATTCATTTTGCAGGCAATCCCTAGGAATATTTATCTCGATGGGTCCGGGAAACAACTGGTGCAATGGCCAGTTAGTGAACTCGAACAGCTTCGCAGTAGCCCGCCGATAAATGTGTTTGACAAACGACTCGAGGCAGGAGAACTGCATGAAGTTACCGGCGTTACAGCTGCGCAGGCAGATGTTGAGATTACTTTTGAGATAACCGACATCAGCAAAGCTGAAGAGTATAGGCCAAGATGGACTCATGCTCAGTGGCTTTGCAACACAAAGAATGCCTCAGTGAGAGGTGGTCTCGGTCCATTTGGGCTGAGAGTTTTGGCTTCAAGTGACTCCCAAGAGTACACATCTGTTTTCTTTAGAGTATTCAAGAAGGCTGACAACAAACCTGTTGTCCTAATGTGCAGTGACCAAAGCAGGTCAATTTTCAATTTCTTGCACAACTTCATATATTGTATGTGTTTTGAATTTTTTTCTTTTTTATTAAGTCTATTTTTCTGATTTTCTTTCTAATTGCACAGGTCTTCCTTGAATGAGGATAATGATAAAACCACTTATGGTGCTTTTGTGGATGTGGATCCTATTAAAGACAAACTGTCTCTAAGGAGCTTGGTGAGTTAAAATCATATATAATGAGAACATGCTGTAAAATTATTTTCTGCATCAGCAATTTTAATTACTGGAATCTATCTGAGTTTCACATGTTTTACAGATTGATCACTCCATAGTTGAAAGCTTTGGTGGGAGTGGCAGAGCTTGCATCACAGCCAGAGTTTATCCAATCACGGCAATTGAAGATAAGGCTCGCTTGTATGCCTTCAACAATGCAACTGAGGCTGTCACGATTTCAACTCTGAGTGCATGGAGCATGAAGAAGGCTCAAATTAGTTGAAGAATGAAAGGAGTGGACAAGTTTGTACTGAATGAAATGCTGCAGCAAAATTTTGTTTTTGTTGCTAATTAATTGTTGATTCCTTGTAAATGTAATTATTGGTTTTATCAATAAAACCAAAAAGAAAAAGAAAAAAGAAAACGTTTTCTAGTTTTATTGTTTTTGTTATTAGTATATGGTTTCCCATCTAATATGTGTTATTCTTCATATTAGGGATTCATCTTTGAACAGCAGTTTCTGAATGTTGAATAATCGGTGCAAAATAATGCTATTTAAAAAAAATAATAAAAAAAGCAAATAAATAGATCAAATAAGAACAGAACAAAACACAGGATTTTGATGGGAGCCACCTCGTCGTCTACTTCCATCCAAGAAACAAATCGACTGCTTTTGTAATTTTTACAACTCAAGGTTACAAAACTGTCAATCACTTTACAGAAAACAAGTTCTAGCAGAAGCCTCTCCCTAATGGCACAGTAGGATCCCTCAAGTTACGACGCTCTTTATCAGCCTTTTGTATCCGAGTTGAGCCCAGAAGAGCTTTCACGCTTATTCCAACAAAATTAACTGAAGTTTGACCTGGTCAGAATAAGTGACTCACGTACGTTGCACGTATGAGGACTTATCTGCTTAAATCTCAAACCTGATCTGGACTTATTTGACTAAAATACAAAAATTCTTAGGCCAGCACTTGAAATTCTTTTGAAGTTCAAACCTTTTCAAAGGCTTTATATACACCATCAATTTAAACAGTCTTTTTTTTTTATGGACAAAATCTAAATATATTTTTTATTCTATCAACTCTCTAAAATTTAAATTTAGGTGATTAATAAAATAAAGTTACTTGAAAATCACTCAGTCACACTCTTATGGACTTTCAATTTAAACAGTTAAAAAATAAGAACACTTAGAATTTAGAAATCAATATTTCAATATTTACTATCATAAAAAAAAAAACACTTATGAACCGTTAAGAGTCAACATAAACTTAATAACATAATATGGAGAGCTATGAAGGTGTTTGAAAATCTATACTTTAATCCAAGCTGCAGGGGAAGAGTTATATTTTTTGCCTTAGTGTTTCCAGGAAAAATAAGAATAAACACGCGATCGACTTATGACTTTCCGAAATGTGAAGCGGAAAATCACACACGGCATCTTGTAACTGTAATATATCAATTTGACCAAATACGTAATGGCTTGAAAAGTGCTTACAAATTCTCGTACATAACATGGCTTGCATATCATTCTCTTCTCAAGCAAAACAAGCATACATGGATGTGGCCACTGCTTCTATCTGTTCATTATTTTTCTTTTCTCTGTTTCATTCCTTCAAACTTCTGGATCTACTTCCACAAGTCAACCTTATAGAACTGGTTATCATTTTCAGCCTCTTCAGAACTGGCTCAATGGTATTTCATTTTTCTTTCTTTCTTAATCTGGTTGTTTATATCTCACACATTTGCTTCAGCTGATAACTTTTTTGTTTTTCCTATATTTTCGAAAATGTAATGTTTTCGCATGCACAAATGGAAATATGGAGTTCATATCCGAATGGTTGGTCCCCCCCCCCCCCCTCTTTTCTAGCTAGTTACATATTAAAATTTTTTTCCTGGATATACATTTTATCTCAACTTTAATAATAAATAATCCACGTGAAATAACTCAAATGTTCAGTTGTGATGTTTCAGAAGTGTATAATAGTGTGCTGATGCTGCAATATTGAAATTTGATTGCCAAAAAATGAATTAACGTCTCATAAAAGCTTTTGAATTCTTCTCCTAGATTTATTAAGAAGTGTAGATCTCATTAACTGGACCTCACATGATCAAGCCATCTATCTATCACAGCCTGTTGATATCAATGCTTGCTAGTCTGGTTCTGCCACAATCCTGCCCGGAGGCAAAGCCAGCCATCTAATATACTGGAATGGACCTAGAAAACAGACAAGTGCAGAACTTGGCTGTGCCCAAAAATTTATCTGACCTTTAGCTTAGAGAATGGGTTAAGTCACCAAAAGAATCCATTAATCTTGCGCACTGAACGAAATGGACCAAGCTTATTCAGAGATCCAACCACTGCTTGGCTTGGTCCTGATAAGATGGAGAATGATCATGGGGAGCCAAATTATGGACCAAGGGTTGGCAGTTCTGTATAGAAGCAAAGATTTTGTACATTGGGTTAAAGTTGCAAAATCCACTCTACTCTGTCAGCCAAACTGGAATGTGGGAGTGTCCGGATCTTTTTCGGGTTTATACTAATAGCCTAAACGGTGTCGACACATCGGCTATTGGACCAAACATTGAGCATGTTCTCAAGGTTAGCTTTGAATAAACATTTTCTGACAGTTACACTATTGGTACTTATAATGTTACAACAGATAAGTACATTCCAGAGGAGGGTTCAATGAAGGGTGTTTCGGGATTAAGATATGATTATGGCCAATTCTATGCTTCAAAGACTTTCTTTGATAGTGCTAAGAACCGGCGAATTTTGTGGGGATGGATTAATGAATCATGTATTCAGAATGATGATGTCAACAAGGGATGGTCTGGATTACAGGTAATTTAATAATAATCATTCTTTCAGTGAGTTTGTTGCAAGCATGTGGTCAGCGTAACAAAGTCAAACAAAGGCCCTTGATTAATATATATAATAGCATAGAATTAGCAAGCAATAATTTAATATTCGGTCGACTGAGAAATTTTTAAACTATGCATTCATTTGGCCAAGTGGCCCGTCATCTTTAAGTCATTCAGACACGTTTCTTGAGCTCATTTTGCAGGGATTCCTAGGAGTCTTTGGCTAGGCGAATCCGGAGAACAACTGATTCAGTGGCCTATAGCGGAAATTGAAAGGCTTCGTGGGAACGAAGCAAAATTTCCCAACAAATTTCTGGAAGGAGGATCATTGCTTGAAATTACTGGTATCACAAAAGCCTGTATAGGTTGGTCTACGCTTAGTATAATAATGGTCAGGAGCAGATTCAGGAGTTTGTATTACCCTGACCTAAACAAAAGATAATTTTATATTTTAAAGTGAGTATAAACATTCATGAGTAAAAAGAAGTACATTAAATAAAGGAGACATGAAAAACCTTATAAATATGTTTTTTAAACAAAAAATTATATAAAAATTGTAAAAAACAAAAGATAATTTAAATATAAAAATACTATTTTTTAATCATGAAATCTGAAATTACAACCTATAATAACATGTAATTATATAAGAATTAATGAATCAATTAAGAGTTTCAAGTTAGAATAAATCAATGCATGTAATTATAATCAATTAAAAATTACAAGTAGAACTTTTATATTTGAAAAGTACTTAATTTTGAGGCTTAAATAAATTAAACAATTAAAATCTATTTACCTTTTTAAATTATAAAAATATTGTTAGTCAAAAACTTCAATAATAAATTAAATTTAACCCAGCAAAAAAGTATTTGGTACTGTAATTTCTTTGTCAGTCACTCTGACTCTTTTTTAAAAACTAGATGCTGATGATTCTTCAATCAAAATCTCCTCAAAATACATAAATTTTATTTTCTAACTTGTCATCTTAGTCAATGTAACTAATAAATAAAATCTCAAAATTCACATAAATTTCTTTTGGAAATGTTAATAATTATTACTTTTATTTTTTTTAGTACTTTTAATATTAGAGACGATGTTATATTACATTGACATACTTTTTTCAATTAAAATTTTTAAAAATAAATTAAAGCAATGATAACATTTTAGACCCCTAATGTTTTTAATCTATTCAATAAATATATAATTTAATCATTTTATAAAATAAGTCATTAATTTCAATTGGAAAAAAAACATATAATTGAATTAGGGACATATTTGAAAATAAAATAAAAATTCTGTTGTTATATGAAATTGATGAAAACATAAAGGTAACTGAATTAGGGATATATATATATATATGAAACTAAAATAAAACTCTGTCGTTATATAAAATTAATCAAAATATAAGAGGTTTAAATGATTTTTTCTGGACCAGATCAGCTGTAGATCCGCCACTGACAATGGTGTTGTGACGCTAGGCCTAGCATACTAGATATCCAACACAAAAACTAACTGACACCCTTAATTTTGATCCACCACCACATCCTACCTATTATATTTTCTGTGTTTTGCAGGCAGATGTTGAGATTTCGTTTGAGATAACAGATTTGGAGAAAGCAGAAATGCCGGACTCCAGTTGGACCAATCCACAGTTGCTCTGTAGCCGAAAGGTGCATCAGTTAATGGAGCCTTAGGTCCATTTGGTTTGCAAGTTTTGGCTTCAAACGGCTTAAAAAGAGTGCACGGCTGTGTTTTCCAGAATATTCAGAGGCCAAAACAATTATGAAGTGCTTACGTGCAGCGACCAAAGCAGCTTCTTCACTTCCTCTCTTCCACTTTCTAAATTCCGTATCAAACTTCATGTTTTCCAACTCTTCTTTGCTGTCATTATATTTTAATTTTTACTTTTGGTAACAGGTCATCCTTGGACAATGACAATTGACAAAGATAAGACCACTAATGGGACTTTTCTGAATGTGGACCCAGTTCACGAGAAACTGTCACGGGGGAGTTTGGTGAGTTGATATTAACATTGCCGTAAAATATGGCCAATTTTTGTTGGTTATACAAAGTTAAAAATACACAGAGATTAAGAACCAAAACAGACAAATCTACAGTATGCAGCAGACACTAAGGTAGATGAAAGAATATAGAGAATAAATAATTTCTCTTATTAATTTTCCAAGTTACAGAACAAGCTCTATACACAAGCCTACGAACTGGAAATTGAAAGAACTTAATTGCTATACAAAAAACTGGAAAGAAAAGAATTTAAAAATAATTGCTATAAATCCGGTGCAGACTGAGGGCTAATTGTGGGCGTAAATGAGCCGTGTATAAAGGAGCATGTATCAAGGAGCAAAATTATGTTCTAACTGTTCTGCAGTTGTGCTCTATTTGCCAATTCCTTTCTCCTTTGACACATTTATAGATTTTTGCTTTAACCCATTTCATGATAACCATTTTTGGCAGATTAATCACTCTACTGTTGAGAGCTTTGGTGTTGGAGGCAAAGCTTGTATCACAGCCAGGGTTTACCCAATCTTGGCAACTGATGATAGGGCACAACGATATGCTTTTAACTGCGGAAACTGAAGGTGTAAAAATCACAACTCTTAGTGGCTGGAGCATGGAGAGAGCCCAAATTAATTAAAACAAAATAGCTGCAATGAAGATTATACAGTGAAGGATTAAGCAGTAAAAACTATTTTAGACAAAAAGAGGATCATTTCTCATTTCTTCTCACTCTATTCTTAACTTATATGTGTTATTCTCTTTCTCGAAAATGTATTACATGTCAAACCAAATACCAGTAAAGAACTGATAATGGCTCACCAAGATCCACTCAAGAAAGGTTCTTGTATCTAAAATTGTAGATGATCAGTACTCAGTTGAATGAACGCTTAAACAATCTTAACAACCAAAGAAAATCAAAGAAAGAATCAAAGAACAGAAAGAACAACACAGAGGAAACTTATAGTGGTTCGGCTATGGAAGCCTACGCCCACTGTGAAAAAGGTGAATCCAAGCTTATTGAATGAGTGTCGACAGAGTACAAGTTCTTTAGAGAAGATTACGACTAACACACATATCAGTATTCCAAGGTACCGAGCTATATATATAAGCAATGTTCGATCAGAAAAGGTCTCCCAATCACCAGCATGCTTCCCCTGTGTTCAGTGATAAAGTCCAGCAGCTTCCCGCACAGGTTAACAGCCTTAACTGACTTCTGATCAGCCTCCTGGCCACGTGTCTTCATCTTGTTTATTCTAAGTGATGAAACGGCAGCTCAAGCTGTCGTCTCCTTTAAGTGAATCACATGCGAAGTCACATGTCTTCCTTGTACACACAGAGGACAAAATATCTTTGTCATATAGCCTTCTCAGGGACTCCAACCGACATGTCATAGTACTGACAAGTCTTCAACCGACCTGTCGCACTTGACTATATAACTAATTTGTAGTTCATACTCAACATTACAGAAGCACAAAAAATTTCTGCACAGTATTCCTGCAAATGGACATCAAGATTTTGTCAAAATCTGGACTCCAGAGTTGCTGAGAAATCAAACATAAGCAAAATATATATATATATACAATTCTTTGTAAGGATTGGTATGGATTTTGTTAAAACATAGAAATTCACACCATATAGCACGTAACGTGTAAAATCTATCATAAAGACTTATAAAAGTAAAGGTCAGTTCTCTGTCGACTTTTCAAAGCACAACGCGTTCTATAAGACATGCAGTCTGCGTTTTGCATTTCTCATTAACAAACCATGGGCTATTCTTCTATCTGTCTGTTCATTTTCTTTGCTCTCTTTCTAGGCCATGTTTTTGTCAAGCTTGAAGCATCACAACACGTTTACAGAACCCTTCAAACGTGTCAATCTTTTTCTTCTTCTATCACCAGTCAACCTTATCGAACCGGCTATCATTTCCAGCCTCCTAGTAGCTGGATGAATGGTAAATCTTTTTTCATTTCTGTCTTATCTCGTTTTGAATTTTTAATCTTTACTTCCTTACTTGTGTCTCTAACATTTGTTTGGTCTCATGTTCTGATTACGGCCTGGACAAATGGGTGTGTTTGCATATGCAGATCCCAACGGTTAGTACTTCTCTGCTTTTCTGGTAGTTGTTGTTGCCATTTTGTCTTGGTCTATATGTTTCATCCTAATTTGGTTGAGAAATAATCAATCTATAATGGTCGAAATAATGTAATGGTGTAGTGTAAATTTCTTCAGGGTCTATGATTTACAAGGGAATTTATCACTTCTTTTATCAATACAAGCTGTGGGACACGGTTGTATGGGGACACTCTACGTCAACGGATATGGTTAACTGGACACCACATGATGCAGCCATCTATCCATCACAGCCATTCGATGCCAATAGTTGCTGGTCAGGTTCTGTCACAATCCTTCCTGGGGGTAACCCCGCTGTCTTATATACTGGAATTGATGCTGGCAATAAACAAGTGCAGAATTTGGCTGTGCCGAAAAATTTATCTGACCCTTACCTTAAGGAATGGATTAAGCCACCAGAAAATCCATTAATGGTTCCAGCTGACCAAATTGATCCAGGTTCGTTTAGAGACCCAACCACAGCTTGGATAGGTCCCGATAAGATATGGAGAGTGATCATTGGAAGCAAAATAAATGACACGGGGCTAGCTATTCTGTATAGAAGCAAAGATTTTGTAAATTGGACTAAGGCTGAACAATCTTTATATTCTACAAACCAATCCGGAATGTGGGAGTGTCCAGATTTTTTTCCTGTTTCCACCAAGAGCCCAAAGGGTGTTGATACATCGGTTATTGGACCGAACATTAAACATGTGCTTAAGGTAAGCTTAAGTAATTATCAGCAGGACTATTACACAATTGGGACGTACAACATTACCACAGATACACACATTGCAGAAGAGGGTTCCTTCGATGATAATTCTGGATTAAGATATGACTATGGAAAATTTTATGCTTCTAAGACTTTCTTTGATAGTGCTAAGAACAGGCGGATTTTGTGGGGATGGATTAATGAGTCATCTACTCGCAGTGATAATCTCAAGAAGGGTTGGGCTGGATTACAGGTAAATTGGTGAATAATTATTGTTTAACTGAATATTTTTCCAAGTTCCGACTTAATTTTGAAGATCTTGATTAATATAATAGCATATGGAAACTATAGTATCAGTAACACTTTAGTAAGAAATCTGTTAAAATAAATCATTTAGTTGTTTTAGTGGCAAGCCATCAATCATTAACCATCTTTTCTTGGACTCATTTTTCAGGCAACTCCTAGGAACCTCTGGCTTGATAAATCTGGGAGACAACTGATGCAATGGCCTATTTCTGAAATCGAAAAGCTTCGTGGTAACCAAGTTAAATGGCCGGCCAAATTGCTGGAGAGAGGATCAATGGTTGGAATAACTGGTATCACAGCTGCACAGGTTAGTTCTTGCTTCAATTAAAGTAATAGGCAACTGCCAAATTAAGGGCATAAGGGGTTTTTAAATCTTTACTATCCATTTATTTTACAGGCAGATGTTGAGATCTCATTTCAGACAACTGCTTTTGAGAAAGCGGAAGTGCTGGACTCAATTTGGACCAACCCGCAATTTCTCTGTAGCCAAAAGGGGTGCATCAGTTAAAGGTGCTCTAGGTCCATTTGGGCTGCTAGTTTTGGCTTCAAATGGCTTGCAAGAGTATACAGCAGTATTCTTCAGAATATTCAAAGGGCAGGACAGACATATAGTGCTCATGTGCAGTGATCAAAGCAGGTATTAATGACCGTTTTTTCTCTCTCTCACTCAAGCTCTAATAAATTTCTTGCCGCAAGTTATATCTTTTACCCATCTCTCCTCTTATTTTTGGTTTAATAGGTCTTCCATAAATGACGATAATGATAAGACCAGCTATGGAGCATTTCTGGATCTGGATCCAGTTCATGAGAAGTTATCGATAAGAAGTCTGGTGAGTTGCTATTAATTAACATATGAGAATCTATTAGTTGACCATGAACAATACAAGCAGTTTTGATGATTTGGTTGTTTATATATAGATTGATCGCTCTATAGTCGAAAGCTTTGGTGGAGGCGGCAAAGCTTGTATCACAGCTAGAATTTATCCAACCTTGGCAATTCATGACAAGGCTCACTTGTATGCTTTCAACAATGGAACTGAGAAGGTAAACATTACGAGCCTGAGAGCCTGGAGCATGAAGAAAGCTCAAATAAATTGAGCAAGAGAAAGAGAACACCACGCGTTTGAAGACGACAGAAAGAAGAAATGACATGCGATTACATATATTCCTACAATAAACAAATATTTAGAAATATACAATTGTTTTTTCTTTACTATTTTTCTTATCTAAATCATGTTGTTACTTGCTCTCTCGGTGGTGAGTCCTCTTAAGCCTTATCAATGAAATAGCCAAACCATGTCATATATTTCCTTGGTGAACATAGTCTAATTACAGATATGAGACTCATGTTGCAAATCACCAAAATAAGGAAACATGAAAAAAAAAAAGAAGAAAGATATAAAGCTTTGATTTAATATGAAAATTGCAAAAGTAAAACCTGAACAATCATAAAAATACCCCATGCAGTAACCTGGGGTTTCTAATTCTACCTCTCATCAGAAAACCTCTGATTTTCTCCTGCTCATCATCTTGGATGTATCTGAGAAAAGAGATTAACTGAATCTCTCTTCATTGCTAAATTTTTGAAAGATCATTAGACATTACTACTGCCAATACTTCAATGCAGAACACACACGGAAATATTTTTACCCAATTAAAACTTTGAAAATATGGAAACCTGTTAAAAACTGACAATTTTTCTATTAGATTATCTTGACGTCTTAGACTAAAGATAATTTTTTTTTTAATCAGATTTTTACAAGTAAATAACTAGAAAAGAACAGGGACCTGACAAAAGCCTGATTGAAATTGACACCATCCATACCATGAACATTTAAAAAAAAAAAAAATCTTTTTACCAAATTCATTGTGGTAATAATCTTCTTTAGGATGTAATCTCAGGCCACACGTTAACAAGATCCCATTTACGAAAAGGTGAAATTCTCACCGAATCTTTATAATATAAGCTTTCTCATTCATTTTTCATCGATCTATGAACAAATATAAATAGCTTGTATATGTTTCTTCTTCTGAAAAAACCTATCAAGCAGCTACCACAAAATGGCCAGCTCTTGTCTTTGTCTACTCCTTTCCTTTTCTCTCTTGCTTGAACATGATGCAGTTGAGCTTGAACCTTCACACCAGGTTTACAAAAACCTTCAAAAATCAAAATCTAATTCTATAAATCAGCCTTACAAATCTGGTTATCATTTCTAGCCTCCAAAGTATTGGATGATTGGTATTTATTGGTATTTCTCTCTCTGTCTGATAGATTCTTGTTAATCTTATTGTTCATTTTTATGTCTCTAAAATTATTTTTGGTACCCTGTTTCCGCCTTTTGGAAAAAAATGGCGCGTTTGGATATGCAGATCCCAATGGTTAGTTCTTTCCTGCACTTAATTTAGTTTTCTCGCCACTGTTGTTTTGGTTAAATATTTTAGCCATAGTTCTTGTTCTTGTTCAGTGTTCTGTTGTTAAGGTTTCATTAACTAGAAGTCTTTCCTGTCAATTTCAGGACCGATGATTTGCGAGGGAATTTATCACTTTTTCTACCAACACAATCCAAAAGGTCCAATATGGAAGAAAATTCTTGTGTGGGGACACTCTACATCAATGGATCTGATTAACTGGATCTCACATGATCCAGCCATCAGATATCAAATGAGTCTTGGTCAAGCTCTGCCACAATCTGCCTGGAGGCAAACCAATCATCTTGTACCCTGGAATTGACAGAAATAACAGATAAGTGCAGAACTTGGCTGTGCCCAAAAATTTGTCTGATCTTTATCTCAGAGAGTGGATTAACACATCAAAAAATCCATTAATTTCACCCACCGACAAAATTAATCCAAGTTTATTTAGAGATACAAGCACTGCTTGGCTTGATCCTGGTGAGAAATGGAGACTGATCATAGGAAGCGAAATTAAGGACACAGGGTTGGCAATTCTATATAAAAGCAAAGATTTATACATTGGGTTAAAGCTAAAAAGCCACTGTATTCTGCTAAACATTCTGGTATGTGGGAGTGCCTCGACTTTTTCCCAGTTTTTAGTAATAGCCTAAAGGGTGTCAATGACACATCGATTATTAAACAGCAACATGTTAAACATGTGCTTAAAGCAAGCTTGTTTAGAACTTTGCATGACTGTTACACAATTGGGACATATGATAGTAATGAGGATTAAGATATGATTACGGCAAATTTTATGCTTCGAAGACTTTCTATGATAATGCTAAGCACAGGAGGATTTTATTGGGATGGGTTAATGAATCATCAAGTAAGGATGATGATATCAAGAAAGGTTGGTCGGGATTACAGGTAATTTTAAGTGAATAATTGTTCAGTAAATACTTTGTTTCAGGATTACATAGTGCTTGTTGAATCTTTATTATACAATATGTATTGTCTTTAATGGGACAAGGCATGTTAAATACAAACCATCCAATTGATATATTGGACTCATTTTGCAGGCAATTCCTCGAAATCTTTGGCTCGACAAATCTGGAAAATAGTTGATTCAGTGGCTATTGCAGAAATGAAGAGGTTGCGCGGAAACCAAGTAGAACTTCGAAGCAAATTGCTGCATGAGGTATCATTGCATAAAGTCACCGGCATCACAAATGCACAGGTTGGTTAAGTTTAGAGCTAGCGGTATTCTGGCTATGAATATGTTTATGTTCTATTTTATCTTTTTTCTTTTTGCAGGCAGATATTGAGATCTCATTTGAGACAACGGTGTTAGAGAAAGCAGAAGTTCTGGAACCAAGTAGGACCAACCCAGAGTTGCTTTGCAGCCATAAAAGTGCATCAGTTAAAGGTTCTATAGGTCCATTTGGGCTGCTGATTTTGGCTTCAGAAGATTTACGAGAGCGCACGGCTGTGTTTTTCAGACTATTCAAAGGCCAACACAAATATGCAGTGCTCATGTGCAGTGACAAAAGCAGGTTCTCGATGTCTCTCTTTCTCTCAAGTTATCAATTTCTTGCTTCAACTTTCAAAGCTAAAAACATTCCTCTCTCTCTCTCTCTCTCTCTCTTCTTCTTCCCCACTCACCCGTTGATTACGTGAATAGTGATGCCACCATTTCGATTCTATTCCTTGTTTTTGTTACTTTATTTCATTTTTGTGTTAAAGTTGTGATTAGAAAACAGACTGTTAATAAATAATTTTCATTTTTCAAATGTCTCAAATAATCAATTTATATGCAAAAAGATTACATTCTTTTATTAAATTTAATGTTCTTTTCGTACTCGTTACAGAAATTAATTGCAACTTTTTTTATTATAATGTTATGCATGTGATTAATATTGCAGATATCACTACAAGTTAGACATTTATATTGATTAAAAAAAACCTGAGAGCCTGGACCATCAAGAAGGTTCAAATTAATTGAAACAAGAGAAATTGATTGCAAGTCTGCGCAGGCAACGACGTACAACATACCATAACCATATTTCTGACATGAATAAAATTATTAAATAAGATGGACTCATTTCTTTTAAGTATCTACTACTTATTAGGCTCATTCAAATGATTTCAGAATTTTTTTTTCCCCCTTTTTTTAAATTGTGCGATTCGTGATTGATCCAGTGGAAATAGAGTTACGTTACACTTTTTTCACGTGGTTCACTTTAATCAGCTCTTTTTCATAACCACATATTCTGTTAAAACAGAAAAATTTTCCAGTTTTGTATGTATACGATGTAACTCAGCTCATCTAACATAACAGTGAAGAGGAAATGAAACACAACCAATCATTAATTCAATAAAATCTCCCCCCCCCCCCCCCCCCTCCTAACAGATGTTGTTCTCTTCTTCACAATCATATGCCCGTCAGTCCTATCTGAACTTTAGTATTTGAAAAATAATCCTGTAAAAAAGATATATCTGCTTGGGAGGAAAAAAAAAAGAATTAAAATATATTAATGTCAAACAAAACTGGAATTGATTTAAAAGAATAAAATATATTAATGTTATTTTTATAAAAGAGAAAGCAATGCATTTGTTTTTTTTTTTTTTTCATATGAGCAATAAAAATCAATTTTTTCTCAATTGGTTTTCCCTTCTTGGGTGTGCAAAGTTGGTGTTTCTGTCATATTAATTCATGCACTTATTGCAAATTCATTAGGGTTGGTTAAGTGATCACATTTTTATTCATGAAATGGGTTGGATTGGTATTAGTTTGGATGCAGCAAGCATCTCTAGGGAAGAGTTAAGAAAAGATATTTAGGATCAATAAAGTAAAATTAACACAATAATTTGACAAAAATGTCATGCAATGACTTTTTTTTTAATACTGTTATACATGATTGTTACTGATATTACAATTAATATTTACAAATAGATTATACAACTGGAATTTTCGTCGTGGCATGTACTCATTTGAAACGTGGCCCAAATTCTTTAAACCCTCTCTAAAAACTCTCTCTAATATTTGAGGGGTGTCTACTTCACTCACATTTCGTGAGGAATAAACTGGCTCCACTCAATTATTTGATAATCGAGGGAGAACTGAAACTAATCCCCATAATGTCATGCAATAGCTTAAATAATTATCCATGAGAATATATATATTACTCAATCCGTTCCTTTTTAGTCGGAAGTTCAATGTAAAAGTATCAATGAATATTAGAGAGTAGTAATCCCATATGGTTTAATTCTAAAACCCATTTCCATGTTCTATCTAGCTATTTTAATAAACATTTATTAAAAAGTTAAGTTACTTGTAATTAATTTTAAACCTTTCGTAAATTGAATTTATCATTAATGACAAATCCTGATTTAGAGGGCTTTCGAAACTTAATTATAATTTTCATTTTCTCCTTGTGTGTGCTAAACGTTTCTCATTTGATTAATAAAATATTCCTGAATGTTAATGTAAAACTACACCTTCTGGCTTCTGCTACTCTTCCATTTTTCTTCCATCGCAAGAAACAGTTTTATTTGGCAAGATATGCAAGACAAATATGTAATTGCATTTCTCTGTAACGCTGTAACAAATCTCCAGCTTGCATGAACACAAAAGCTATCCTTGAGTACTATTATATCCACTTATCCAGTGGCAGGTGCACCATGACTACCACTGAATCTGTACCCAGCATCATAAGTTTCGAAAATGATTTTAGTCATCATTGACATCATCAAATTCTTCTTCCTCCTCCTCTTGATCCACATTGCTTTCTACTCCTAGTTCCTCATCCCCATCATCAAGTAAAAAGCCTCCCAACGTGGGATCATCTTCGTCTTCACTCTCTTCTGCCTTTGCAGGGATAGATTTCTTCTGCACCAAACTTCTGCCACCTTTCCTACCTATTTGTTGTTTGTCATGATCTTTTGACCTAGTAGAATATGTTGGTTTCTGCATCTTTTTTACTTTAGCAATCACCTCTTTGTCCTCTTCACTTTCTCCTGTCCATTCATCTTCATCATCATCGTTCTTTGTAGCTTTCCCTCTCCTTCTCCTCATACCGTTCTTCTTCCTTTTATCAGTAACCTCATCATCTCCATCACTATCTTTTCTGGGTTCCTCAAGAAACCAGTCCCAGTTTTTCATTTCGCGGATCTTTTCCTTAGGATACTGATCAAACTCGTGGCCAATCACAAGAAAACCAAATTCTGCATTTCACAAGATGTACAGGGTACTTATAAAATTCTGCATCATTTCCACATCATAAACATCTTTGCATACAAGATCATCACACCAAAATGATCTTGTATATGCTCCATAAATAGAAAGGCTTAACAATGCCATTTTTTAACAAATCACTTACAAGAACCATTCCCCATTCCAAATTCTCTACAAAAGGAATGCAGAATTTCTCATTAACTTTCATTTGAATAATCTACACAACCTATTCACATCATCCGAAATCTACAGCACAAAGCTTTTTTCTTTTATAAATAATCTATGCTTTTATTTAAGCGAAGCATTTACATAGTCCATTGCCGTTCGAAATTCTGTATTGAAGAGAAAGTTCACTTCAATATTTAATCTTCATTCCATTTCAAATAATCTCAGCAATTCATCATTCACAGAATTTCAGACACAGTATTAGCAAACCCGTTTCATAAATAATAACACAATCCAATAATATTCTTTTAACAAAGCAAATTTCACAATCCATTCCAATTCCAAATTCTATAAATGAACATATAAATACACTATTAAAGACCATACCTTTAACGGGGTCAATACTTGATACATCAACACTCTCCAACTCACCACCAGAACTCCATTCACTTGATTCACCAGCCTCCATCATTTCCTTCTCCGCTTCTTGCTCATTTATTCTCTTTACAGCAAACCGAACGGGCTGCTGACTTTGACCACCACCAATATAGAACCAATCACCAACCGTAACCTCACCCTTCTCATTTCTCCTAAAAGCTTTCAGCTTTCCGCTCTTTCCGCTCCGAACCCATATGGGATTTTTTCCAATCACGTCGAAACAAGCTCTGGGCTCTGTTTCGGTCCCGTTTGAGGAGTCTTTAAGCCAGAACAACACGTGGCAGCGGGATACGGTACGGTCGGTTGTGATGCACCCTGAGCCTCTGCCGAACACGGTGTTGGAAAAGGGTTTTATTTGGACTTTGGAACCGTCTTCGCCGGTGATTTCCATCGATGATGAAAGTGCTTTTAAGTTATTTGGAAGTGATTCCAGAGTTTAACAGAGCTCTCAGACTCTGATAGCTTTTAAAAACAAACGGTTTTGTAATTTAAAACGCACCGTTTTTAGGCACTTATTCAACGTGAGGTAACATAGGTATTGCTTGGCTATTCCAAGTTTTATGCCTTGGTAAATTAACAGCTCAAGCACATAAATATCCCTGTTTGTTCTCAATTTAAATTTGTAAGATGAAAATTTTATTATATTTTAAAGAATTTTATTAAAATTATTTTTTAAAATTTATATTTATTATGTATTATTAACTTTTATTTTATAATTATAATTTTTTATATAGTAACTATAGTTTAAAAGTTATAGCAAATCAATTTCTCATAGGACCTAAATGATAAATCAAAATCTTTTATTTTGTTGTTCTGAATTTAATGTGGCTAAATTGTTTTCCAATGACTAAAAAATTGAATTTTTTTTTTAAATGCAAGTAATAATAAAATTTGATCAGTAACTTATATTTTGTGCTTTGACACTTAAGTGTCACTTTCTTAAAACAAAGAACTGGATCCTTTTTTTTCAAAGCTTTCTTTAAAGCTTTATAATTAAGAAATTTTGTTACATTAAAAGAGGGTTGTTTTAACTTTAGAGAAAAATGATTAAAGTTGTGAGAATTTTTAACTTTAAGAAATCAAAATGTTTGTAAAAAGAAAAGTACTTCCGGTAAAATCACTTTTTGGACCCCAAACACGCATCCCACCTCTTCTGCCAACTCAATTGCCAACTCTCTATCGGTCTGTCCAATTTACTTCACAAATAATCAAATAGAGACAAAAGCAGCAGCATAAGCAGAGGCGGGAAAGCCGAAAGCACAGGGAAAAAATTTAGAAAAGAAAAGGAAATAAGCAGAAGGGAAAAATGAAGGAGGGACGCAAAGGAATGGAAAGATCGGTTGATGATAGATACACACAATGGAAGTCCTTAGTTCCTGTGCTCTATGACTGGCTCGCCAATCACAACCTCGTTTGGCCCTCTCTCTCTTGCAGGTCCTCACACGCTCACAAACAAACACACTCTGCTCTATCTTCTATTCCTCTTCTGTGGGTTCTTCTTGTTTTTAAGTTTTGTGTCTTTGGTTGCTGATAAAGACGTAATGTGTGAGTTTAAACAGGTTTTTTTTTTTTTTCGTGTTTTAGGGTTTGGACCAATTTTTCTTAAGCGGGTATCTTGAATTTGAAGTAAAAAGTGAGGATTTATTTTGGTGCTTTCGATAATATTTGTTTTTGAGGATTTATGGGTGAAGAAAAGTAAATTTTCAACGGTTTTAGCCATTTTTACTCTGTGGGTGTCTAAGGTTTTGGACGGGAAAGTAAAGAACGTTTGTCGATGTTAGAATGCATCTAATCCTGTCAACGAATTTCTTGTTTTCTTTCTGTGCTTTTTAGGTTTCGAATGCTGTGTTATTTATTTGTAGTTCAATGTAAGGTGAGGTTAAATTGCCAGATTTACTTATTTCTGTTTGGTTGGTGGTAAAATGAGGGAAAGAAAAAATGATAATGTATTATTTTTGGGACACAATTATTTTACATGTTTCATTTACTTCAATGTCACTTTCTTTTCTCGTTGAACCCTCTGGTTGCTTGAAGAGAAAAACTTGGGGGGAAATTTTCAAAATTGTATGTTTTTATGCATTTTAGTACTTAAAAAACGTAGGGATTTAGACACAATTACCTTAACTCTCATTTTAGGAATAGCTAAAATGTTCAAGTGAATGTCTAATCCTTCTGTTGTTCTGATAGATGGGGTCCACAACTTGAGCAAGCTACATACAAGAATCGCCAACGTCTTTACCTTTCTGAACAGGCAAGTTTCAGTTTGTAAAACAATCAACTGTGTATTTCTTATTTTTTATAGTTGGTGAGCTCCTTTCAAGTTTCTTGGTGCAGAACATATTTCATATTCTGTTGCCATTCTTCTTATTCTTCTTCTAATTTCCTGTACTCAGACGGATGGCAGTGTTCCAAATACTCTTGTAATAGCAAACTGTGAGGTTGTCAAGCCTCGAGTTGCAGCTGCAGAGCACATATCACAGGTGACATTATTGTGAATGGTTATTACCCCTTTTTCGGCCACTCGTCCTCATTTGATTTCTTCTATATCTGATTGAATTGGATTTGTCTCATTGCATAATTATATTATTCTTTTCTTGCTTAATCTTACAGTTCAATGAAGAAGCACGCTCACCCTTTGTAAAGAAATTTAAAACAATCATACATCCTGGCGAGGTATGTCATCACTTTCCCTTTTTGCCTTCCTTGGGATTTGCGGATTTATGCCATCGCGTTGGCAGTTTGTTGATTTTGCACCTCTAAGGTTTTCATTTGTTATTATTCAAAATTGTAACCTATACCAGCCCGTGTGCACACTTTTCTCATGATTTGCATATTAGACTATTTTGTGCTGCTTGGTATTTTAGCTATCCAGAGTGATTTAAGCAATCAATGAACATGATCTTGCAGGTGAACAGAATAAGAGAACTCCCACAGAACAGTAAAATAGTAGCCACACACACTGATAGTCCTGATGTAAGCAATTGTTTTCATCTTTGATCCTTTTAATAAAGAGAATCAAATGTTTGAATAACTTGAATTATGTTTATGTTTATACATCTCAACGTGATTAAGTTAATGAAGCTCAAATGAACTATGTTCTTGTGATTTCCAAAATAGGTCCTCATTTGGGATGTTGAGGCACAACCTAATCGCCATGCTGTCTTAGGAGCTGCTGATTCTCGTCCAGATCTGGTGCGATTGTGCTAAGAAATAATTGTTATCATCACCATTGGTTGTGATAGCTAGTGTATTTGTTAGTGTTGGCCCTGTAGCATGCACGCACACACATTTAGAGAGAGTTCACTTATTACCATATCTTTGTTATTGGTTTTCTGAAATCAAAGTGAAGCTTTGCTAACATGCAGCATGCCATCTTGCAGATATTGACCGGCCATCAAGATAATGCTGAATTTGCTCTGGCCATGTGTCCAACTGAACCCTATGTGCTCTCTGGAGGTTGCGCCTTTTTATATCTTTCTTTTTTCCTTGGCTTGATAAGATTGTTGCATAACATGTTCTTCCGAACATTATGAAAATACCAGTACTTTATTCTTTTGTTTTTCTTGGCCTATGAGTTGGGTTTCCTTATCAGATCTTTTCTTAATTGAGATTATTTCTTTTCATTCTTCTTGTCATGAGTTCAATCTTTTCTGAGCATACAATTTTGGTTGATGAGATTTTTTTGACAGGCAAGGATCAGTCAGTGGTTTTATGGAGCGTCCAAGACCATGTCTCGGCTTTGGCAGCAGAACCAGGTTCTGCAAAATCTACAGCTTCTGGTGGTGCCAACTCTAAAAATGCTTCCAAGAGTGGTGGGAATGGTGATAAACCTCTAGAGAGCCCTTCTATTGGGGCACGAGGTAAATACCTAGGGCATGAAGACACTGTTGAAGACGTTCAGTTCTGTCCATCAAGGTATTTCTCATTATTTAGCCAGTGCATTGGGCATATGTAGCAAGGTAATTATGCATTCTTGATCCAATTAGATGGTAAAATTTACCATCTGCTAAGTAACACTGACTTTCTCATAAATTTAGATGTCATTTATTTTCTCTCCTCCCTCTTTTATTCCGTAATTTGGACTTTCTTATAAATTTAGATGTCATTTATTTTATCTCTTCCCTCTTTTATTCTGTAATTTGGTCTTGAATTGCTGAACTAAAAAGATAATATGGGAAGCAATAAACTATAAAGATAATCTGCTCATCAATGCCTGCTGATTCTTCTGCTTTACAGCAGAATGACCATTTCTGGATTTATGATGGGCTCTATTGTTTTCTATTATTTATGTGTAGTGCACAGGAATTCTGCAGTGTAGGTGATGATTCGTGCCTTATACTATGGGATGCCAGATCTGGCTCTACTCCAGCTGTCAAGGTCATTGTTCTTCACATCATATCTATCCATTTCTCCGTTTAGTTTTTTGCTTTTTTGTGATCTTCTCAATAGTTAGAGAACAGTTCTGGGTTTTGTTGTTGACTTGCTTTTGCAATTTCTTTTCTTCTGAGGCAGGTTGAGAAAGCTCATAATGCTGATATTCATTGTGTTGATTGGAATCCCCATGATGTGAATCTCATATTGACGGGGTATTTATATCTATACATCTACTCTCTTATAGGACATTGACCAAATCATCATGTGATGAATTTTATGTCTTCCTTTCACATTCTACACTTGTGTATGCTTGTGAACAAATAATTTCATTTTCATGGATTGAGGTATACATCTTCCATTTGCTGGCCCTACTCTCCCCTGCTTTTTTTATAGGTCTGCTGATAACTCTATTCATATGTTTGACCGCCGAAAACTCACTTCTGATGGAGTTGGATCACCTATTCATAAATTTGAGGGTCATAGTGCTGCTGTCCTTTGTGTACAGGTAAGTATGTTGCCTGATTACATCTTTAGGACTGAGGTATATATATATATTTTTTTTTTATTTTGGGTTATGTTTAACATCAGCAATTCATTTGTTTCCAGTGGTCTCCTGACAAGTCATCAGTCTTTGGAAGTTCTGCAGAGGATGGAATTTTAAACATCTGGGATCATGAGAAGGTGTGAAGCCCTGAAAATTTCTCCTGCCTGCCTTATTCCTTCTCTCTCTCTCTCTCTCTCTCTCTCTCTCTCTCTCTCATCTGGAATTCTTTGATGAGACATACTAGTGACAAAGTGTGAATTGGCTTTTATTGATGCTGCTTGCATTTGTAGTTGGAATCATTCACAAGTATATTGATTCTGTCCGTCTGTCTATCAGTCTGTATTTTGTGTTTTTACAGTCCTTTTGAGATATCTCCCTGTCTCCCCCACAATGTCCATCTCATCCAGCAAGAATTATAGTATATGATTCCTAGAGTTTCGGTGGTTCGTATTTTGTTTTCCATAAGGCATTGGCATAATTGATATGAGATTGACAGTATTGATGACTGAATGTGTAACACAATCTATGGTGGCTGATCATGTTATATTTTTGTGTATAATAAAGTTCAGTTGTTTTTTAGATTGGTGAGAAGCAAGATTATGGTGAATTGAAAGTACCCAATTATCCACCCGGCTTATTCTTCCGACATGCTGGACATAGGTAATGCAGCTATAGGAGATGATAATTTAAACTTTTGGTCATGCATTTAACCTTCTTTATTGCTGAATTTCATAAGATTGTCATTTACTATTTAGTATTTTTTTTGCATATGATTCAGAGACAAAGTTGTTGACTTCCATTGGAATGCATCTGATCCATGGACGATTGTTAGTGTGTCTGACGATGGTGAAAGTACTGGAGGTGGTGGCACACTACAGGTATAGGAAAATTGACTTTAGTCTTACACATGCACAACATACAAATGGATCACCTCATTATGAATTGAGGTTCCAATTTGGTCAACAGTAAAGATCAGAAAATAGGAAACTCCGGGGGTGATCTGTCCTATAATCCTGTATTATTCTGGTTCAATCCAGCTTTGTTTTTTCATGGTCTCTTATAATTGCACAAGTTCACTTATTTGTGAATCAGCTATAAGCAGCATCCCAGCATTCTGTTGAACAATATAATTATGCCTTAATTGGTTGTTAAATTTTTCAATTACTGGGATTGATATCGTCACCCTTGCATGTGTTGCAGATATGGAGGATGATCGATTTGATTTACCGGCCTGAAGAAGAGGTTTTGGCTGAGCTTGACAAGTTCAAATCTCATATTTTTGGTTGTGATAAAAGTTGTTAGAATACCCAGCTAGTGTCAAGTTTCCAAACTCTTTGTACAAATGTGTTTGTTGTGTACCTCTATCACAATTATCCATCGGATTTGTTTTCCTCCTTTTGATCTTATGAGGTGCAAAACTTTTAGGAAACTACAGTGTTCTAAAAGAAAATGGCACTCTTGAGGAATTTTGCCAAACCAATGAATACTATTATTTTATTATCCAGCTAGCTGACTGAGCTTAACCACGGAAACGGAAGGTAGTTAACAAGAAGTGCTGTGTCAAATTTTGTTTTAGTTGAAAAAAAAAAAAGGAAAATCATCTGTTTAATACTATGTTTGGCGAACGTTATTTGTTGTATAACATGTTTGTAACTCAAAAACTATTAAATTCTCATCATTTGTTGTCTGTAAAATATATTTCTTCATTACAATTTTAACATTACATCGCAAATTTAATTAAAATGTTTTCAAGGTTGTTATCGGGTTCGTTGGTAGTGTTAGCGTCATACGCCCAAAATATTATTACCCGGTGAGACTTTTAGCTTTGCGTGAAAAGACGGTTAAATCATATTCTAATATAATGTCTATATTCAAATTAAGGAAGAAAAATAATAATTATTATTATTATAACGAGGAGGAAGGAATTTGGAAATAGCAAAAATAGTAAGTCGTGGCAATAGCAAAACGAAAACCAATGAATGACCATGAGATGACCAATTTTTTTATTAACGCAAAATACAAAGTTGCCCGAGATCTCTTAAATATTCATCTCGTCTCCATTTTCTCTGTGAAACAAACACGAAAATGAACAAACCTAAGAAACTCTGCACAAAAACAATGAAAATACTTGTCTTCACTCTCCTTTTCATCTCCTCCGCCCACTCTTTCTACCTTCCCGGCGTTGCTCCTCGTGATTTTCAAAGAGTAAACACACACTCTCTCTCTCTCTCTCTCCCCCCCCCCCTCTGATCCCCCAACACGCCACCTTTCTTTTTTACTTTTACTTCTCGTATCTTTTTTGCTTTTCTTGTTTTAGTTTTCTATTTCTTGTTTTTGCTGTTATTTTTTTTCTGGGTGTTTTTGTTTCATGTCTTGCTGTTATGTTTGTTTGTGTTTTCTTCTGTTTTGTATTTGACTTCTCGCTGTTGAGTTGGATCTAGGGTTCTTGATGTTTGATCTGATGTTTGTTTTTGTCTTTTGCTTTGGATCTGGATTTCTTTGATGGGATTAATGTCAAATATTGAGCTTGACTTAGTCTACGGTGCAAGTTTTCTTTTTTATGTGTCATGGATGCTGTTACGTTAGCTTACCGATTAAAGAGATGAGATGGTGTAATCTGTGGACTTGTTTGGTGTAATATTTATTATGGGTTTTATTTTATTGAAGTTCAAAATAATACGACTAACATAAATATGTGAAAAGAAAATACTTGTCTTGTGCCAAAGCATTGTGTAGCTCATTTTCTATACATATATGTTAGGTCTTAGTGGTATTGCTTGATCTTCAATAATTTTGGAGTGATGATTTGGGTTATCTGTTAATAAGTGTTTTGTAGTAGAAGTGTAACATTAGGAAGTGACATTTTCTCTAGGATATGCTTATGGTGTTTTATTGTGTGCATTGAGTGGTTTCATTTGTGATTCACTCTTATTTTCCAAGTGAGAGTTCAATTATGATGTAACTGTTGTTGACTGTTTGAGTTTTTAATAATCGCTCACCATGGTAGAACTCCATTTTGTGACTATGCCAATCTTTTGAAATGAAAATGAAATAAGAAAACTATTTGTTTCCAACAGATGATTGATCCATTACGAGATCCAATATATCATGCAAGAGTTCCTAAATCTGTATATAGATGTAACATGCTGTTATATGGGCTTATCTGCTCAATTTGTCAGACTGTTTGATTATAAACACTTTTCATTTCCTTATCACAAACCTAATATTATCTGTTCTAGGAATATTTCAAGGTGTTCGTGTGTACTTATATGGTATGTTCTGGCTTTGATGATGAGCTACTTCTCTATTGTTTATCCCATGCTTTTCTGCTTTGAACAGCACGATCCACTAAATGTCAAAGTGAACAAACTATCATCTACAAAGACTCAACTGCCATATGACTACTACTTCTTGAAGTACTGTAAGCCTGCAAAGATTGTGAACAGTGCAGAAAATTTGGGGGAGGTTCTTCGTGGTGACAGAATTGAAAATTCTGTGTATGAAGTGAGCATCTGTACCTTTTCCCTATATTCTTTAGTTGTATCTTACATACAACTGAATTGATAGAAACAGCTTTGCATATTGTTGCCTTTATTCTTTTTACTTTCTTTTCTGTGGTTCTAAGTTTATGATTTATATGCCAGTTCGAAATGAGGGAGGATCTGTCATGTAAAGTAGCCTGTCGAGTAAAAGTTGATGCTGAATCTGCAAAAAATTTTAAAGAAAAAATTGATGATGAATACCGAGTTAATTTGTAAGTGTTGGCCATCCTTTGTGTGGTGTATCCTTGTTATGTTTTTACTATTTTTCTCTTTAGGTGAAAAGTCATTTGTTACATAGATAAGTTGATCTGTTTCGTATTGACATTGAAAGCTCTATGATGGATTTGCAGGATTCTTGACAACCTTCCAGTTGCTGTTCTCAGACAAAGAAGAGATGGAAGTCAGTCTACGACATATGAACATGGTTTTCGTGTTGGATTCAAAGGAAATTATCAAGGGGTATGCTTCAATAATCAAATGCTATTGTGGAAGTGTTTGTATTTATAAGTAACCATTTACTTGGTTTTGCAGAGCAAAGAAGAGAAATACTTTATCAATAACCACTTGAGCTTCAGAGTCATGTACCACAAGGATCGTGAGACTGATTCTGCACGAATTGTGGGGTTTGAGGTTACTCCAAACAGGTTTTTTACTGATTCTGAACATGTTTACATGTTATGCTATTTAGAAAACTAGGGTTACTTGGCATGAACTTGGATTCTGTGGCTGGTTATTCATCTCATTTGTTTTTTAATCAAAATCTTGTAAACAGTATCAATCATGAATACAAGGAGTGGTCTGAAAAGAACCCTCAGGTGACTACATGCAACAAAGACACCAAAAATTTAGTTCAGGGTACTGCTATTCCACAAGAAGTTGACAAAGATAAGGAGATTGTGTTTACGTATGATGTTACCTTCAAGGTAGTCTTTTAGAACACTTTGTTTCAATAATTCCTTCTACCAATTGCAGAGTTAATTCTAACTTGCTCTGGCTTATTTTTTCAGGAAAGTGATATAAAATGGGCTTCTCGTTGGGATACATACCTACTCATGAATGATGATCAGATCCACTGGTTCTCCATCATAAACTCACTGATGATTGTCTTATTCCTTTCTGGCATGGTGGCCATGATCATGATGAGAACTCTATACAGAGATATTGCGAATTATAATCAGTTGGAAACCCAAGAAGAGGCTCAGGAAGAGACAGGATGGAAACTTGTTCACGGAGATGTCTTCAGGGCACCAACCAATGCTGGTTTGCTGTGTGTTTATGTTGGTACAGGGGTTCAGATTTTTGGGATGACACTGGTAACAATGATATTTGCATTGCTGGGTTTCCTATCTCCATCCAACCGAGGGGGGCTTATGACTGCTATGGTTCTTCTGTGGGTTTTCATGGGCTTATTTGCTGGTTACGCCTCAGCTCGTTTGTATAAGATGTTCAAAGGCACAGAGTGGAAGAGAAATACCTTAAAAACTGCATTTATGTTTCCAGGAATACTTTTTGCAGTCTTCTTTGTGCTAAATGCCTTAATTTGGGGAGAACAATCGTCTGGGGCGGTACCGTTTGGGACAATGTTTGCTCTTGTTTTCCTATGGTTTGGCATTTCAGTGCCCTTGGTCTTTGTGGGTAGTTACTTGGGCTTCAAAAAGCCAGCCATTGAAGATCCCGTTAAGACAAACAAAATTCCTAGGCAGATACCAGAGCAGGCATGGTACATGACACCAGTATTCTCCATACTCATTGGAGGCATTCTTCCATTTGGGGCTGTCTTCATCGAGCTCTTCTTCATCTTGACATCTATATGGCTGAACCAGTTCTATTACATCTTTGGCTTCCTTTTTATCGTGTTTGTTATACTACTAATCACTTGCGCAGAGATAACAATAGTGCTCTGCTACTTTCAGTTGTGTAGTGAGGACTACCATTGGTGGTGGAGATCTTACCTGACTGCTGGCTCCTCTGCTCTGTACCTTTTTCTCTACTCAATTTTCTACTTCTTCACCAAGTTGGAAATTACAAAGCTGGTTTCGGGCATCCTTTACTTTGGGTACATGGTAATTGTTTCGTATGCTTTCTTTGTCTTGACGGGGACAATTGGCTTTTACGCATGCTTCTGGTTTGTACGCAAGATCTATTCCTCCGTGAAAATTGACTAATCTGGATATTTTGAAGATCCTTGGACAAGTAGTAGATGAAGCAAAGAGTCTGAACCATATTGACTGTATCTGCAGATTTACACCATGGGAAGTTTATTTCCCATTTTCCTGAAAACCGTTTTTTATTTTGAAATAGAGTAGGGATGAGCAATGTGCATGTGTTCTTATGTTTACACTACAAAAATCAAACGTGTACTTCCATTAGTTTCTATGCAAGAAGTTTAGATTGTCTTCTGCTTATGCTTATCTGATTTTCACCATTAAAATCATGAATTCTGAAGTATTCTGTGTTATCGATTTTTTAATTAGTAGTCCCTTGAAACTTAAAAGATCTGTCATTCAAGTTTTCTACAACTCTTCTCTTGATATTTGAGCACCAGTCCATGTGCTTCCACTGGAATCTGAAGATTGTAGACATCAGCGACAGCTTGCATTATAAAAATATACTTCGGATTTTGAAGTCTCAGTTCCATTTCTTTTATGTCAAATTGGGTTCATTGGAATTGCTGTGATTTAATTTGAGCTCTCTCCTGATATATTAAAGATTTAACTATTGTTTTAAAAAACTCTCTTTTGAATAACATGCCGGTATATTGCTTGCTGTTAAAGCATTTGCTAGAGTGGGTTCATTTCTCCAAGTTGTCAAAACGCCTTAAAATAAGTAAATGCACTTTTGGAGAAAATTTTATGAATGGAACAATTATAATTATCAAACCAGTTAAAAACTGTAGGCAAGTGCTTGTGTTAGCTCTCACAAAAAACAATTTCCATCATTGCAGTCACTTTTTAGCTTTCAATGCTTCGATAACTGCAGAAAAATCCTCATCACTAAGGCCATGAGATTTTGCCACTTTATAAAGTTCATTTGCAGCTGCTGCAATTGGAGTAGACTGAGAAACAGATTCTGCTAATCCTAAAGCAAGCCTCAGGTCCTGCAACAGTCAAACATTGTGAGAGATATATATGATAGCATATGTCGGTGACAGTGAAGAAGTTGGCAGTGCAGGGAAAATTAAAAACCTTCTGCTGATGCTTCAAGGGAAATGCTGTAGGATAAAGTGATTCAATCATTGATGGCCCTTTGAGTGAGTACATTGGGGCACTGATAGCACCTTGTGAGACCACCTGCAATATCAGCAACATATGCTTTTGTTAGATCTCCAAAATATGTTTTAAGATATGAATAAATATGCTTATTGAAGCAATTTTTCATTATAAGTGATCAATAGATTTCTTCTGGATAAAGCTGTTTCTCCAAATTTCAGTACAGCTCCCCAAAATTAAGATATTTTCGCCTTCTGAAAAATCTATTTCTACTAAACATCACAAAGCCATTTCAGTTCAGAAAATAGACAGCTAGCAATTATGTCCTGTTGAGTTAGTGGAAAGGCTACACTCTGCTTTCAGTCCACCAAAAAAAAAAAAAAAATTCATGATTTGGGGCATAACCTCAACTAGCACATTTGGGTCAAGTCCTACTTTCTCGCTAAGAAGCAACCCTTCAGAAAAAGTTGCCATCATACTGCAAGTTGCCAAAAGAAAAAGATTGAAGAAACATCGTCACTGTATTGATCAGAAAATCCACAAATTCAAGCGTTAAAAATGAGTAAGAAAATGTGCAGGACCTTCCCATGATCATGTTGACAACTAGTTTCATAGCAGCACCGTTTCCAACATCACCAAGGTAAAACCTTGACTGTATAAAGGATCAAGTAAGAAACACATATGTAACTTTATTTTTCAAAGAAAAAAATAAAATAAAAGAGAAAAATTTTGACAAGCAAAAACAAACTACCTTCCCCATGATGTCTAAGAGTGGAGCAACTGTATTGTAGAGAGACTTGTCACCTGAAAGATTAAAGCAAAAGACTCGATTTTCGTATTGGATTTCTTCACCAACAAAAGAACATAGTAAGTGATGACATTGAAAACTGGTTACCTGCAGCAAGAAATATTAATTGTCCATCTTCTGCCGGTTTTTTAGAACCAGAAACTGGAGCCTACATAACAAATGCTGAGGCTTAAAGAAAAGTCGTCTCATTTATCATATCATTGAAGCATGCATAATTGACAGAATGTACTATCAGTGTGAGGTTAAGAAATTGAACATTAATCATCACTTTACCTCCAAAAATGATGCCCCAGTGGCTTTGATATGCCCATTAATCAATTTAGAAGTGTCCCCATCAACTGTTGAAACATCCACATACCTGTCAATGCTCATATATGGTCACATTGCTTCTTCAGATCAAACTTACCAAGGCCAAGTTTAAATTTTGGAAAATAAATGATTGACTTTTAGTTCATAGTAATCTAATATATCAATATTGTTTTGAGAAGTATACTCATAAACATGAATTTGAACCACAACAAAAGAGTACCCAAAAAATAACAATAAGTGTTAATTCTATGCTGCAGTAAGATGGTAACCGTCAGTAAAGTATGTCAAGTAGCAGAAGCGGCTGATAGAGTTTCTTAATGGATTGGAGGATGTTCTGATTGACATCTTTTGAAAAATGGTAGTCAGTTTTAGCTGAAAAGAGTGAAAAAAAAAAGAAAAAAAAAGAAGAAGCTAATTATAGGTAATAAATAGATATGCAAAGTGAAAGCAATTTCTCCTAGAAAAGTTAGAAGCCTGCGGTATGGTCTTAAGAGTACTAATAGCAAAAATTGTAAACATTATATTCATAAGAGAACAAAATAAGGAAGATGTACCCTTTTCCAGGACCCATTCCACTTGCAGCTCCATGCTTCCCACATGCAACATCCATCTGACATAAAGCAACAATAAGTTGCCATGCATATCTAACAGATTAGCAACCAAAAACATTAACTGGCCAAAAAAAAAAAAGGAAACAATTAAAAGAAACATACGCACTGCACTTTCAGGATCAGCAAGCATGGCAAATGTGACATCACAAGATGCAGCTACTTCATCCGGAGAGGGTTGATATCTGCATCGAGAATAATAGAATGCATTGTTTGGAGTTTTCATATTTGAATCTTCTACAAAGATGGTTTCTTCAAAGCTCTGAAGAATTTCTGCAGCTAATGGTCATTTAACAAAACACACCGATATATATACATGAACGATGAACATATATTACCACATATAGTTTAGCATGCTGTTAAAACCTTAATTTTAATATGATCCCCACTCTGAAAACAAGCTGAATTCAGGCCATGATTTTGAAGTACTTACTTTGCACCTAAGCTGATGAGAGGATCACATTTGCTTTTGGTCCGATTCCAAACTGTCACATCACATCTACACAACGGCAATCATTGGTTAAAGTTAGAAAGTATTCGCATCCAAATGACTCAAAAATAATTTAGAAAAGTACCGTTTTCTCACTTGAGCACAACTAAATTACAAAATGCTGCTTAAAACAAATCTATAGTGCTTTATGATATGCTATAAGGTCTGCTGCAAATTCATATGCTATCAACAGAAATGGAATCATACCCAGCTTTTAAGAGATTTTGTGCCATTGGAGTACCCATAATTCCCATACCTAGAAATCCAATCCGACCCGGCAACTCATCTGCTGCAAATTCAAATTGAGACTCAGCTTAGTGAGAATTATTACAGCCCACAAATTCATTTAAACAAAGTTCATGTTTTCATTCCTTGAGATTCTTGTTCCAACCTCAATACTCAATTCAAAATGGTATAAGGTGCATGACATGAAGAAATATAAAGATAAGAAAGAAAGAAAGAAACTAAAATTGCCCATCAGAGAATTAACAGTACAGATTACAAAAATAATTATCGTGAATTAAGAAATACATATATCATCATTGATATTAAAGATAACCTTCAGCAGAAACACCGGTTGCCTGAGAAGAGAAAACCTTAAACGACAGAGGAAACAAAGGTTTCGTGGGTAAAGAATTGATGGGTTTTTGTCTGAAATAGCTGGGAAGCTGAGGGCAGAAGCTTGAGCACACTGACATGGCAGGCGTTGATGATGATAAGAAACGGTGAGAGTAACTGCTCTTAACCAACAAAGTCATCACTGGAGAGGCCTTTTCAATTAACAGTATGTATATAAGCTCGCGTTTCCATGCAAATTGTTTTGTCTGCTTATATTTGGATAAAGAAACTTCTTCCATGTACAGATCGTTCATTAGTTAATCACATCAACGTCATGCCGTATTCTATTTAAATTTGGTATGCCATGTCGTTCACAACTTCGTCACATAGATTCCAGTTGTAAAAGTTTTACTATGACATGACGTTTATTAATTTTGCAAATAGATGACATATCGTATTATATTTAGATTTAAATTACGCATGACATTTCCATTTATAATTTTGCCATTGTTTACATATCTACCTAAAGAAAAAGATGCAAGTCCCACATGCACTTCCCATCGACCATATTTGAGATTAATCATATTTAACTGCTGAATAGATTTTTTTTTTTCTTTTTAAAGAATGATTACAATACTATGACGCCTGTTGCAATGCTTCATCCTGACTCTTTGAGCTTAACAATTTGCTGTGAATGTGATCATTTATAGAAAAGCATTCAACAATACACGCAAAATGAGCTTTCTCAGAATTTAGTTCTGCAGATGTTTAATTCAATAGATTGTTTTGGTCAAACATGGTTGGTCATTTATGACATGAGAGAAGAAAGCTAGGCTGCTTAAGTTGTAATGATGGCTTATAATGATACCTTAGGAATAAAGCTAGGCTTTAATTTAAGTTAGTTCAATGCATTTTCCATCTTTACCATAGCCAAAAATGAAAATAAAACGAATGTGAACCACAATTGATTATGTCACCAGGATTCCTTACCTTAAATCATTCACTCTTAACGAAAAGTCACTAACCGAGAAGAAAATGCCCATAAAATGAAAACCACATGCATAAGCAAGAATAGAAACAAACATGAGGGCTGATGCTCCGACAAATTGTGCTTTGTGCAAGCTTCAAAAAATTAACTATGCCAAATTCCATTTTACATATTCTGTAATTCTAAATATACCACCAGAAAGGATAAGAACATAGCTTCAGTCGTTAACTCTTTCAAGCTACATTGCCATGGCAAATTTTTTATATGATTCTGATACAAAAGCATGCATGCTGTATGTCGGAAGCTATGTAAAAAGATGGAAGGGTACTAAACCGACTTCTAGATGGTTAGTAACTATAAAAGCCAAAATTCAGCAGAACATAATACGACATCAACGTTCATCATGCGCCGGATTGACTAGCTTCCTCTGCAAAAACCTGGAAAAAAACATTGAGAAGGAAATGTTATGGCCATAAGTTTCATCCACAAGCAACAAAAGGAAAAAGAGATGGTGACTAACTTTGGGTAATGAACATACATACTACAATAGGGATTCCAGTAACACAGTTAGGTACAAGTCATCATCTTGTGCACATTCTTGATTTCCAATTTTTCTGCCTGTAGAGGAAAATGCAAAAGCAAGGTAGTTTGATGAGCAGTGGGAAAAAAAAAATGTATGAAGCTAGGCATTTGAGAGGGACAACAAACCAAAATGAATCCTTCTTTTCCTGTGCTAATAGTTCCTCAAAGGATATGTCAGCAAATTCATCTGTTTCAGTGTTTTCCAGTGGCTTGCTAGACTTGGTCTTCAGCTCCATGTCAGCACAAACTTCGAACATCTTTAATGAGAGACAAAGATAGTCAGAATCATAAGATTAAAATGAGAAAGTGAACCTTGACATAACAGGCAAAAGAAAACACATTCTTTCAGTCTTTTCTGCAGAGTATCTGAGTGCGAGAAAAATAGAATTTTCTTTTTAATCAGTTGATGAGGGAAAAGCTGAGTTCTTGCCAAAATTCTCCAGTTTGACAAAAGAAGAAGGCAATTTAAAGAATAATGGAAGCCAATCCAATTTTCAGTTTATCAACCTTAAGAAAGTGGAAAGAAATATGCAAATAATTGCCTAGTGTTTCCCAAACAAGTCTTCCCTTTTTCATCAAATGTTACTAAAAACTAACCAACAAAAAATCTATAATTTGTCACATCTCTCTCAAGAAGTGTTGAAGGTGTAATACAACTGAAGAGATTATTCATCTTTGGAGCTCATAAGTCTGGCAAGTAAAAAATACGGAAGCATTCTATATGTCAAGATTAAGAATAACCAATATTTATTGAGTTGCATAGCTCCTACAGGCAGCATTCTGAAAGACTAAAAAGCAAATGCAAGCAGACAGAGTCTATATCCAATGATTCCAATTAAGTATGCTCTTTTTCTAAGAGTTTGAGTTGATACCTTCTTGCAAGCTGGTGAAAGTCGAAGCTGGTCTTGGAGCCAATTATAAACATATACATCCTCCTCTAATCTCCTCTGTTGCTTCTCTAGATTGTATATCTAAAGGGTTCATGCAGTAATCTCCTTTTAGAAGTGACCACGATTTATGACAAAAGCTACTCCATTCCACAAGAATATCAAATAATTCCACAAATCACCTGTTGTCGAAGGCGGTCAATAGAAGATCTGTCGGCCTTGCTCAGCAACGCCTTTTTTATGCTAAACTTACGCTTGATGGTCTCGGACCTGTGATAAAATTGAAGACTAGCTAAGTTACAATCATCTTGATGAATTGAGGGAGTGAAACTAAGATGTGCTAAGACTACTTAAGAGATCAGAAATGACTGAAAAACTACAACACAAGACATGGGAATTAGTGGTTAAAATGAAGCTTCCAAAGCAAATCAAGTTGTTTTGAGGGGTCAAGTAGGAAAGTGAAAAGCACATAAAGCATTGTCAGTCTGAAACTAATTGGAACGATTAGGTGCTACTCATAGTATCAAAAGCACTATGCATAAGTTACAGACTATGAAAATGCATAAAACAATAGCCATTCTATGAATATGAAGAAGTAGCAAATAATTAGAACTAGAGAAAGACATGCTGAATTATGTAAATGATAATGAGCATTCAAGTAAATACAAAATTGGCTTTTCAAAAAATCATGTGTAAAACTTACTTGTCCTCTAGCTCTTCTCTGGCCTGAGCCAAGCACTTGGTAAATTCTCCAACCTGAATCATGAGGCACATAAGGATTAATAATTTAAGTTCCGGCTGTATAGATTAGATATAAAAAGCCAAAGTTTAATTCTCCAAAAGACACACATCTTAAATATGCCAGCATTTTTATATTATATAATATCCAATAAAAATAAATATTAGCTTTAACTCAACCCGACCAATTGCACTGGAAAATTCAGTCAAACTGCACACTGAGCAAGCTGGCACAAGCTAAGCTGCATGGTTTAGCTTAATGCTATTTCCTCTGCCAAGAATAAATAAACAATACAAAAAGGATGCGCATTACATCTTAATAACAAGTGACCATCCCTTTTTCTAAACATAGTAAAAACTTTTTGAGCTCATCCTTTGTTAACATGTATTCCTAGCTTTATATGAATAAGTTTTAAAGCAACACAATGGTTATAAGGAAATTCATTTATAGTTTGTCATTCACTAGCCAAAGGTCCTATGATGTTAGCCGCAAGATGTTCCCACTTTTTTCAATGAGAAACGGCTTCTGGACTGAAAAGTCCACGTGAACTAACACGCACAAAACATAAAATAGAGGAGAAGACAAAACAACATAAAAAGGAGTGAAACAAGATACCAGAACAAGAGAACCGACAGAGCAAGTATCACCAACATGAAATGCCAACTTCAAAAAAATTAAAACTCTCACAAACACCAACAAGATGAAGATAATGCTATAATGTTTTCTAGCATACTAGGGTTCTTGGATAACCGCACGCGTTGCTTAGCCATTTAACTCGTTCAGATCAAGACCTCAGTATCAATCACATAATGCTTTTTTTGAAATGATAAATTTCACGCACACTTTTTATTGCAGTAAGGTTTTCTCTTGGACACCCCTAATTGCACTGCAGAAGGTAAAAAGTATAAATTCATATCATGTGCCATTGCAGAACAATGTGAGTTTGTAACCATCTCATCAAAAGACAAAAACCAAAATGAAAAAAAACAAAATGATGTTCAATATGAACAAGGAATCATCGATATGCTCTCCAAATTGCATAAACAAGATTAAAGCTCTCCTCAATCAACAACCAAGTTAAGATTACTTCACAAACCAATGCAAGCAATGAAACAAAACCACATTTCTAAAATTACACCAAAGCCTCACTTGCCTAAACTAAAAAACTACAAGGTTTTCATTAAAAAAAAAAAACAAAACTTGTGTGTAAATTTACCAAAAAAGAAAAACCAACCTGGGCAAGTGTCAACTCATTGCTTTCACAGCTCTGCACAAGTTGATGATAGAGTTCCTTAATCTTCCTCTGTGTGGCGCTACCCATTGATGTTAGCGGGCACAAACAACCCAGCTCCGGCATCCCCGAATTCTCTCTTCCGCCTCCATTTTCTTCTCCCAAAACAACCTCCTGGCCGTTCAACTGCGCCCTCTTCTTCTTCCCTTTCTTCTTCTTCTTCCTCACTCTCTTCTCCTCCTCCTCCTCCTCCTCCTCCTCCAGCACCACCAGCACCCGACCCGTCGCACATCCGTCAACAGTCTCCTGACGCGACCCGACCTCGCCCGCCGGCACCGAACCGGATTCAGCCGCCCCCCTCTCTTGACCCGAACCGGTTTGCTCTTCCTCTGGTTTCATGGGAGGCTCATGACGACCCGACCCGTTTGAATTCGGATCCTGAGGGGCGTTCGCACTCAGCAAACGGTCCCATTTGGCGGATTTAGAGGGCAGGATCTCGAGCAAAAGGGTTTGGGGCAAATGGGTCGGGTCGGCATGAGCATTCTGATTTTGATGGAGAGTATTATCATTATTGTTGTTGTTGTTGTTATCGTTATTGGTATTAGTATTAGTGTGAGTAGTGTTAGAATTAGCCGACAAAGAACCCTTCAACACGTTGGCATAATTCTCCAACTCCTGCAAACGCTTAATCTTCTTGTAGGTCAAAAACAGAGTGACGGTGAAGAAAATTGTCAAGAAGAAGAAGGATATAACCAAAAGCATAAACAACATGAGATTGTTCTCGTCCATTTTTTTTTTTTTTTTTACTTTCTCTTTGGGCAAAAAAAAAAACCACAAATTAATAATATAAGAGAAGACAGATAAGAAATATCTTTTAAAAAAAAAAAGAAAAAAGAAAAAATTATTATTATCACATGATATGATGAAAGAGAAGACGATGAACAGAGAATAGAGTTTTAGTGATGGGTTTCGGTTCCTCGTACTGGGCTGTGGGTTTGCTTTATGAAGCTTCTGTGACAATTGCAAATTTGTTTTTTGTTTTTTGTTTTTTTTTTCCTGTATTATTATTATTATTATTATTATTATTATTATTATTAATATGATGTTAATTTCTATGGAGTTTATTTAGCTTTGTGAGATTTTGTGAGCAAGGGGTGGGGGGAGATCTGAATGAAAGATGTGGAGATTTCGTGTTCGCTTAGTTTTAGTCATTGGGGGTGGCCATGATTTTGGTTTTATTTCTTTTTTTTTTTTAATTTCCTATATTATGTTTTTAATGCATAAGAATGTGACTTGTAGGATGACATGCTGTGTACTCTTCAATTTGGACACTATCAAATAATAATATCTTTGATTTTATGATCGTCTAAAGGTGACTAAACTATAAAATGTGGTACACATAAGATATTATAATCAAACTCAAAATAAATTTTAATATTTCTTTATTTACAACATCGTCCATGTGTCTATCTAGAAAAATTATTGTCATCATTGTAAAAAATAAAAAATAAAAAAACTTACCTCTATGATTTTTTCTTATTTAAAAAAAAAATAAAGGGTGGGTAAAGTCCAAATAATTTTTTTTTTTTTTTTTACTCTTTATTACCCACAACTCAAACCCGGCCGTTAGGTGCTACAAGTTTAATGTTGTTACCAACCAACCACGCTCCCGAGGGCATAGCCCTATAATTGTTTGAAAAAGAACGTTAAATAAAATTACATGACTTTTATAACGGTTAATTTTGATCTATATTGTAAGCTTTTACTAAATCGATGAATAAATTATGGGATACATATATCTCTTATAATAATTATTATTATTATAAACGGACTATTAATTTTGTTTTTTAAGATTTTTCATCAGATAAATTGTACAAAGAGTTTGTATATCTGCATACCTGAAACATATTTTCAAATTCAATTCCAAACTCTCTTTAAGGTGTTCTTGCAACAATATTAAGAACAAAAAAAAAAGGTTTATTTTAACAAAATTACTTATGAAACAAAATGAGTAAAGGAGTGAACGACAGTACAGTGGGTTTGATACATTGGATACATAATATGTATAATAACTATAGATAGATTAGTATTAAATAGTTAGGCTTAGTATGTTAGTTCAGATAAAATACAAAAACTACTGAAAAAAAAAAATTAAACGATTCAATGTACTCAATCGGAAAAGTTTGATTTTTAACACAATACGACAAGACGTAAGCGACTAGAAAAAGTTAGTGAGTCGCGTTCAATCAAAATGGTATTACCAGTAGATAACGTACACAAGTTGGTTATTTTACCTCCTTTAATAGAAAGATTACACATGTGATAAGTCGGCTTTCGTACCTTTTCAATTTATTTAATTACCATCAACACCATTAATTGTTAAGACTGAAATGTCAATAATAAGGAAAAAGGTCATTAAAATATACGTAGAATTTATTCGGTTTTTGACCTTTTTGTAATTGAGTACGCTAAGCCGGCGTGTTATTAATGTTTTTATCATCTTTATTTTAGATTTTTAGTACAAAGTCAGAGGTTCCGGTCGACCCACGATGAGACACACACCACGGGCTAATGTGATGAATTCCGAAAAGTCGTGAGTCTAAGCAGAAATAATAAAAAAAGTCTACCAAAATTATATCATATGCATTACAACAACGTCGTTAGGACCAAAAGAAGTTCCTAAATGGAGAAGGTTCTGGATGTTACGAGGAGTCTCCATCAATTAGTCAAAAAGTTCAAATTCTAATCCTCGAATAAGGTTTAAATTTCTGTTGCAAACTTATGGTCACACTGGTGCTCTCCCTCATTTAGTCAATCGTTTTTACAAGTCAGATTAAGAGTCAATTTGGGATTGCGGAGGTTATAAAATAAATTATTTATACTGTATAAATGAAATAAATTATTGAATAAAAAAATAGTTTGGTATTTAATAAACTGTGCTATTGCGGTTGCCGTAAGTTTGAAAAGTTGAATATATGCGTTTAGTAAATTTTATTACAAAAGTACTATTCTACTATATAATGACCAAAATAAATAAATAAATATAGATTAAACTTCCAAAGTCATAGTTATGAAATAAAAATATGAACTTACTCGATCAAAACTAGAGAGAACATATGTGGTTATAACGGTAATATGATAATTGATGATTTTTATATAAGAGTTTATAGATAAGTAAGATACAATTGTCTTTTTATTTAAATATAGGGTTATAATAGAAATTTTTAAAAGTTGTGGTAACTTATTCAATAAGCTGCTTATAAAAAGTAATCCACTATCTGCTTTTTAAAGCAGCTAACGAAATAGAGAAAATTATGAAATAAGCTACTTTTACAAAATTTACCAAACATTATTTTTAATCAAAAATTATGAAATAAACAACTTATTGCATTTCAACTGCACTCCCAAATTAACCCTAAATATGCAGCATTATAGTTAATACATAAACAAAATTGATATTATCCAACTATGTTGATCTCATATTTTCAAGCGAATGGTGTTATACATCTTAAATTTTTTGAATAGCCTCAATGATGATTAAAGTGTGTGCAGTTAATGTATTTTTTTGAAACGGCTTCATAAATTTTTCCTCCTATTTAATATTTTCTACTTCAAATGGAAGTTGATCCCATGCGCGCACACACACACAAAATTATGTATTCATGTATAATTTATACTTATTTTTAGTATAAATGCAAAACCCAAATCGAACTAGTCAATTAAATCAACATCACCATATTGTATCATAACTTGGGACGAGTTTAGTAATGCAATAACTTTTAAAATAATTGTTTTTGGTAGTAGAAATGATTAACTGTAAAGATAATCACTTAAATGTTTGGTGAATTATTTTTAAAGCACGTGAGTTTTAAAAGTAGTAGTATGCGTTTAGTAAATCTTAATGTTAAACTGCTGTAAAAATGTAAATAACTAAAATGAACATAAAATTGAATTAAAAATTGTTTGCACACATATATAAACATGTATATTTAATACATTTTTTTAATGTGTATATATAATAATAGATAGCTAAAATAAATTTTGAGTTTTTTATATTGTTATCCCAATATAATTAGTATTAGTAATAATATATTTAAATTTAGTAATTTTGTTTATTCCTAATTGAATAAGGGTAATCTTAGATTTTTATAATATATGTGAGAATATATATAGAATTGAATCAAGTATAAAACTTATTTTCAAAATCAGATTTTGGAAAACTTTTCTTTTCCTTCTTTTCAAAATCTGCAATAAAATGACGTGATTTTACAAAAAATCATTTTTAAAATAATTTATCAAACAATGAAATTAATTTTTATACATCCAAAATCATTTTTAAGTCCCCATAGAAGTCATCCCAAAGGAACCTTTAGTATGCCATCTATACATCATTAATTCCAAAAATTTTTAAACAAAAAAAGTTACAGTCGTGCCTTTATACATCTTAACCAATAACTCTTTTTGGTACCAAGATAAGGTTGCGTTTTAGAAACCTCATTCATTTATTTCCATTTTCTTTTTTTTTAACTAATTCATTTCCTAAAACATACATTAATTCATCTAAGAAATATTACCTGCAATATTTATACTGTCAGATGGATTTTAGAAATCAAGATTGATCCGCGCGACCACAGTACGTACACGGGCAAAATTGTTTTAGTCCAAGTCTGGGTTCATTTAATTTTTTTAAAAAAAATTGTTTTAGTCCTAATTGACATTATGATAGTCCCATTTAAACCAAAAAAAAAAAAAAAAAGATCCCCGAAGAAGTAAATTTAGGTTCCCCAATTTCTTCTTAAACAAGCTCATGATGCTCTTTTAATCTGAAAATTAACTTGAATTTGGTTTGATCTTTGTGTTTGAACGGCAGGTGATGAAAATCAGTTTTTAAAAAAATGTCGAATATAAGTCATCACTTATCAATGAGTCTATTATTCACAATTTCTGTTCTCTTATAAAGAAAATATACGGAAAGGCTAGTACGAGTAAATGATCCGAATCCTTCAGGAAAAATTCTTGTCATAAGGACAAATATTAGCTTCTAATTATAACTAAAAATAACTTTTCAATCCCATGAGCACTTAAGAGCATCTCCAAAAGCCTCTATAAATTTTACTCTTCAAATACTTATTTGCTTACCTATGTGGCAAATAGAAGGGTGAAAAAATATGATATTCTCCAAAAGACTCTTCAAATAGAAATAAGTTAATATTATTTTAATCAAATAATTATTTTTTTAAAGGAAAAGTCAATAGTAATTAAAGCACTTCTCTCTCTTTCTTCAATGAAAAGTAATAAAATATAAATTGAAGAGGGAGAAATCAACTCTCCAAATTTAAAGAGAGAGAATCATTTCTTATTTGAAAAATCTTAATTGGAATGTCTTTTGGAGCCTTAAATATTGAGGTGGCTCTTCAAATAATTAATAAAATCTTATTTGAAGAATCTTTTGGTGATGCTCTAACATAAAGGGTAAGCAAATTGTCACTTCATCTGCCAATTTCCATTTGTAGGTAGGCATTCCTCGCTTTTGCAATTTTAGGACACAGCAAGGTTGCTGTACGTAAATTTGCTGTCAGGCAACATGTATTTGCTTTTTCTTTTTCCTTTTATTTTATAAGATTCCCACGTGTTCTTTTTGGATTTGTTTCTAATGACAACATTATCAGACCAATAAAGGTAAGTAAAATATATATATATATTCCAGAACAGTGCATGGGAAGATCTTGTAACACAAAGTCAAACTAACCATTCAAGTGTTTTGAAAGAATTTGTTAGTGTTGCTGCACATGGTCACCCCTACAAGCACTTTCCAGCTAATCATATTTTAAGTGGCATTTTATTCCAAACTTATTATTCTTATCCATGGGACGTGCCATCAATCAATGCTGCCAATCCAAGTTATGGACTTATGGCACAAAGCTAGCAATGGAACACAGCTTGAGCTTGCTTGATATTATTGACTTCTCAAACCTTTCATACGGGTTACAGCACAGCAATGAAAAAGAATTGCTTCCAAGGATATTACAAGAGTACAAAGAATACTAAAATTGTTGGAAACCAGAGGAATACTAAAATTGTTGGAAACCAGAGGCTTTCCATCTTCTAAAACTGAATCATCAGCACATGGACTGATCAGGTTGAATCATCTCGATGTGCTTCTTTGGATTTCCCTTCCATCTCTTCACACATAGTCATATGATATGCAGTGAAACAAATAAACAAAGCTAGTGTATATACATGTAGCGCATCCTCAATCATTTTTTCCAGAAGCTATAAGGGCTTTCAACCACGTGGTGTGTTGCATATCTGTACAACTTCACCTGGGAAGAAGCCGAATCAAATGGTTGGAGTGATCTAGAAGCCGAAAAATACTATACTGCAACAAAAAATCAGATGACAGGCATGAAGAAATGGGACCTCCTTTGTTCCATTTCTTTCACCCTGGACGTTGCAGGTCTATCAGCCGCAAATGGCCTCCACAGCAAGTTGCTTCATGATGCTGGGGCATGGATCTCCACCAAACATTTCAGGTGCCACAGTTACCGTGCACATGTTCTGCCCAACGCATAGCTGCAAGAATAAAGCCATACATTAATATTTAAGGTGGAAAGAAGCTGAGAAGACAAATGGATTATACACTAAAAATGCATACCCTTTGGAAAGCATCATAAGAGTGAAAAGCGTGACAGCTTCCCTGACGGTAGCTTCCACAAACACCTTCTGGTGTTCCAAAGCTAGCAAACTTAATTGATTTAATTTTCTGCCCAGGGCCACACATCAAATGAGCTTTGGGCCTCAAGGGTTTGTTGACTTTGCCAGAGGCATGCAGCTGCCAATTGATAAGGGTTGGCTGCCACTCATACATATAAGCACATACACTGTCTATTTCTCTTCTAACCAAAGAAATTCCATTAGGATTGCCACCCCATTCTTCAAATACAACCAACAAGTTTCCTGTTGGTTTTAGCCACGACCTAGGAACATGGTACCTGAAATTGTGGGCTAATTTGTCAAGAAATCCAGAACGATATGAAATAGGCTCTAAAACAAAGTGGTTTTGGCTTACCATCTTTGAGAGGCCTCTCCACAGTTGCTTAAGCATTTCTTCTCAGTATATGTTCCCGTATAACTACAATAACCGCAAGAACCAGATGCCTTGTAAGCAGGCCAGTGACGTCCGATACTCTGTCCATTTACCCATACTTGGCCTTTGCCCATACTGCCCATATCTAGAGCCAGTGGAGCATTTCCAGCTGGAGCACTGAAAGTAGTCTGAAAACAGACAGTAAGGATGTCAATTAAAAACTTGACAGTCTTCACAAGTTACACTTGTTTTGAGGATAAGTACATAGTTAGCCACCCATATCTTCAACATGATCAATTAAGGAAAATCAGAACATACTTTTAATGGAACAAAACATCTTGATATATGTTTAAAAAACAGCAGTCATAATAATCATACATGCCTCGAGGAAACCCCAGGTAATAAGTAAGGGAATTCATATTCAATGGCTTTGAATCTCGTAGAAATAAGAAAATTGGTTTGGCTGAGATTTTAAGCTACTCACTCTGTACCAAGTCAATGGCTGCCTCTGGGCCACTAAAGATCCTTCTGCCCACTCAACAGAGGAACCGCCACTGAGAGAATGAAGATTCAACTTTTCTCCTTCAAGCCCAACCTGATTTAGAAGACAAACTTCTATCAATATCCAAAATGTCAGGGAAACAAGAAAACCATACTTTAATGGCTGAAGACAGACCTTGTAAGTCCATTTCTGCCATGACAAGTCTCTCCTCCCTTCATTGAGACCATTCAGAGTAACTGGGCCGAGAACACCAGCGTTCCATGTCTCAAAATGGGGACCAACATTCTGAGCTCAAAAGCACAAGCAGCAGCAAGAATAGTTAAAATCAAAACTGTCATGGATGTTGTAGATAGAACATAAAAGATACAAAAGAGCGAGAGACAAAGAGAGATATACCGGTAGACCAACAGCGATGCTCAGAAGTGCAATTTTGTTAATTCCAGCTCTCATATTAACACCTTCAGTAAAGGTCAGTTTTGGGAATTCTAAACTCCCATAGGCAGTCCCTGCTAAAAAAAAGAACATTTAGGACACAGGAATGTGGAGCAATTGAGCTAGTAACAAGCACCGCAAGAAATAGAATTAATCTACATGATGTTGTCTGGAATAGAGATCAAGGAAGAATCAGTTAGGACTTAAACTTCTATAGTGTCGTAAATTACTAGGTGCAGTAGAAATTTAATCATGTTCTGACCTGCTAGTTGACCGTTGACAAAAACATGCAAAGCATGGCCAGCTGACATGACAGTAAGGACTGGATAATTTCCACTCCTCAAAAATCCTTCACTTGGGTCAATCTTAACACTGCGATGGAAGAGAAAGTGCATAACAATGAGAAAATTAATTATAAAATGAGAAGTTGTAAGCAAATTTGAGTTGTGAACTCACAAAAAAAAATAAAATTGAGAAAGGTACTCACTCTGTCATGTACCACAAATAATCAGTGGCATCTCTTGTTGTATTTATCTGCTCCAGCAACCCAGACATTGTGAATGAACTGTCACCGTATGCAGACGGCACTTCATTGAATGCTTGCCAAGAGAATCCTCCATGAATAGGAACAGGAGTCATCTTCATCTGTGTGCTTTGGTGACCAACCTGTACAAACAATTGTTTTCAATGTCTACACCTAGTTCCCATGTTTCCCAGAGGAGAAAAATTCAAACACGTAAGCTTTGCTAAACAAAACACTGAAACTATTAAATTTAAGTCTTTTCTCACCCTTGCAGTGTTGTAGACAGTGTTCTTGCAGTCAGGCAGAATGCTGATAGACCATGGAGGCAAATTGTAATGCTGATTCCCAAAAGCCACTTTTGCAAAGGTTCTTTGATTGTAGTTTGCAAGGAATGCAGCACAAGCAGACTTTGATTTGAATACATGAGCCTGTATTAAAATGAATATAGGAGAAATGTTAACTCTAGAAAATGGTGAAATAAAATAAACTTAAAAAAGCACAAGTGAGTTTTACCTCCTGATAGTTTCCAAGTGGCATCACAGTGGGATTTCCTGATACTAAAGCTGGTTCACACAGCTTTATTGCTCTATGCAAATCTTTCAAATGGCCCCATTTTGGTTGCCTCAACAGTCCTGCATAGAGAATGAAATAGAGTGATTTCTTGCATGTGCAAATCATTTTAATCAGTACAGAAGCCACTATCCAAGTATGGTTCGAAATTATCCAAAGAAAGATTAAAGCAATTTTTATTAAATGTGGAGACGGGAATACAATTAATAGCATAATACTTTTAAGCGTCATTAATAAAGACAATATTACTCTTTCTGAAGATATAATGACAGAAGATTTGTAGTCGACTAACTAAAGGACCCGCCAAATTACATGATATGTCCACATCCAATACCTTTTCTGTTAGGATATTATAAAATGTTTTCACACAAAAAATGTTTATACGATGAAGAAAATGACATCCATAACAAAAGTGTCTGGACAAAGACTATAAATATGCAAAATCTCATATACAAATATTCACTTTGCTGGATCTGAAGAGACATAATTTTTTAGGATTTAGGTTCTATAGCAGACATTGGCAACTCCATGCACATATCATGGCATGGAAGGAAGAAAGAAAGTTATGGATGTAATGAACAATAAGTTCTACTCTAGGCAAAGTGGTACTGTGGCAGTACCCTTTCACTCTGATATGGTTAATAAAGTTCGATTATATTTAGGCCACATCTTTATTCATAAAATATTTCCTTCTGTTAACTGGAGGCTATAGATCTTGTGCTTACGGTGTAGACTACTCAGAATGGAATGCAAATGATGTATTGAGAAACTTTTAGGAAAAAGAAGTACAGAGTCATTAATGCCCTTCACATACCATATTCATCTAGAGGGGCATCATAGTCATAGCTTGTAGCAATGAAAGGACCACCAGCAGTTCGGCCGAAATTTGTTCCCCCGTGATACTGGAATTTCAGAAAACAAATGTAAAGAACTTTGTTGATTAATCCAAAGATGTAGCAGCTTGGTAAAACTCAGAAACAAACTTACCATGTAATAGTTAATGAATGACCCCCCTTTTTGAATAAACTTTGCAACTGAGAAAGCCAAGTCCTCAACTGGCCGATGAGGAACAGGACCTCCAAATTCAGTATACCTTCAGGGAAAATGGAAAATAATGGGATTAATATCCCAAAAAGATCTCAGAGTTATAATTAGGATGCAGCTCTTGGATAAGAAGAACTGGACAGAAAGGAATCCCAGGAAAAGGCAGCCAGCAAGTAAATTACCAGCCAGTCCAGGCTTCTGTCCACATCTTGGGTTTATAAGCCTTGTTTGGGGAAAAGTAATCGCAGTAGAAACCATTGCAGGTGTTTATCTGTTGAATATAAAACATGGAGTTAAGAAAAACAATCAAACACCCAAGTCAAAAGCATAAATCACTAGGCACTATAAGAAAATGATAAGACTTGAGACACTATTGACTTCTAACCATATAAAAATGATTTTAAATAATTGGGTTACAGATATTTCACTTCTTTTATATCTCCAACACAAATATTATTATATTATTGTTGTTGTTGTTTACCTCCACTACTGACTGATGGAAGCTGTTACTGGCGTGACTTAATTAATAGGAAGACATGTTCATGAATCTATCAGAACAAAACTTCAGAGGCCAAATAGAAAAAAAAATACAGACAAATATAACAGATATATGAGTGAGAAAGAGCAAAGCTGATCCATGTGCGGCAAAGAATAATAATTGATTATGACCATGACCAACAATCAGACAACACATTATAAACTAGCAACCCCACTAAAGATGAGGGAACATAACATGAGAACCATCAACAATGAATATTGAACATGACAAATAAGTGGTAAAAAGACATTGCTAGAGGAAAAAAAAAGGCAGGAGATACTTACAAGAGGATCCGGTGCGTCATCTTGCTTGCACATGATCCACGGGACACCAGTGTCAAGACCCACAGCCATCTTAGCTGCCCACCGGGTGTACGAGCGGCCAGGTGCACCAATTTCATACTCCATGGGTCCATATTCATTCTCAATCTGTAACAAGAGTGATAGAGAAAGATACTTTTCTTAGTTTACTACCTTATTCTATCAAATAAAGTACAAAACTGAGAAATCATCATGCAACTTATTTATTAAAAAAGCAAGCTTGAAGGCTACTCAATGGTTAATGGAAAGATTGAAATGTCATAATCTAATTACCTGTGATAGAATTATTGGACCACCTTGAGACTCAAATAATCTCTCGGCTTTCATCATATCCACAATCTTCTTAGTAAATTTGTGCATTTCAGCCTTCAGAACAACAAAATATTAGAAGTGAAACTTCAATTAGAATCAAAGCTATAAAATACATCAATGAAACTGAAAACAGTATGAAATACATAAATAATCTTAAAAGTGGCTAACCTTAAAAGGTCCATTATTTGTTCTGAAATTGATACCTGGAATGTACTTGAGCCAAACAGGAAAACCCCTGAAAATAATAAAGGAAAGTTTTGCTTGAAATTCCAAAAGGCTCACGGAAAAATAGTGTCTTTTTAGAAACTACATTGCTGTAAGTATTACCCAAAGTTCCACTCAGCACAAACGTAAGGACCAATCCTGAGATTAACATAAAGGCCTGCTTGCTTAACCAGCTTGATAAACTTCACCAGATCATAATTCCCCTCAAAATAATACTAAAACCAATTTAAAAAGAAAAAGAAAATTAGCAAAATATATTCAATAATTTAATTAAAAGAACAAAAAAAAAAAAACAAGAAGGTGCCATTTCCCATTACTTTTCCAGGTGAAGGCTCATGGCCATTCCAAAATACATATGTCTGTATCACATCCAAGCCTCCATCTTTCGCTTTCTGTATAAGATCTGGCCACATCTGCAACAAGACCAAAACAGAAAAAAATCCCACGAATCAGAAGTAAAAATAAACAACAAAACACTCATTTACATAAACAAAAGCATGTGTATTTAAAAAAAAAAAATTGCAGCATCCCAAATGGAGAGAGGCTTAATGGGAGTTAAAAACAGGAAATTTTGAGAAAATAAAATATCCCCATGAAGCACATTCTGAAGTGACTAAAGATTACCTCAGGAGAGCTTCTGGGATAGTGAATGGATCCAGAGATAAGGATTCTTCTTTTGCCATTAATGGCGATAGCCTTAGAGTCATAAGACACAGAGCCCTCAACTTCAACAGGAGCAAAAAGCCCCGAACAACCCAGCAAGAGAATGAACAGCACATTACACATTCCAAGCTGCTTGTTCATGCCCATGACGGTTAAAAAAATAAAAAATCAACAAAAAATGGATTTTTGAATGAATGAATGAAGTAAAAACCAGTCTTTGGTGTTTGGCTACAACAAAGCAAGGACCTTTTTGTTATTCTCACACACTTTATTCTGTGCTTCTTTAGAGAGAGAGAGAAGCAAAGAGCGAGCTAGCTAGCTAGCTGTTAGTGTCTCTGTCTTTTTCTCTTTTTATCTTTTTATTGGTTTGTTCTTCCCTACCGAGAGAAAAATGGGGTGTTGAGCTTTCACACTCTGCTTGTAATAATAAATGTGGCCAGTGTTGCACAGTGCTGTGTGGTGTTTTTCTGATTTATTTTTGCTGCCGAAATGAAGTGCTTTATGGCTGCTTTTAAACACTAAAATACGGAGGGTCCGAAAGCGAACGTGGGGCCTGCATGGAAGAACTTTGGGGCCCACCTGGGAGGCTCGGCCACACAACTCTGACTCTGACGCGGAGTTTCAATCTAACGAGTTTAATTTGATTTTAATTATTTTAGAGAATTATTTTTGCTTAATTATTTGGCTTTCGTAATATTTTCTACGAAAAACATTTTTTAAAAAATAGAGAGAGAGAGAGAGAGAGAGAGATACAGGGGTAAATCTCTGTTTGGCTGTTTGGTAAAAACTGGGACATTTTTCTCAAAAGCGCTTTCTTCTGCTTTAAAAAACACAAAGATTCTCAACTCAATCCCGATACGGTCGGGGGTACCGGTTCCTAATTTATCGGCCAACAAATGCACGCCGCATCATAGCGCGTGAAAGGGGAAAGATTAAAATCGCAAAAGGCCAAAAAGTTGAAAATAACGTCACCATTTTCTTTTCATTTTAACTTTATTTCCCTTTTACGGCTGTAACATAATTTAAAATATAAAAAAAGGGAATCCAGTTAACAAAATTTGATTCGATATTATTCTATTAACACGTGCGATTGAAGCGCGTGCGGTGCAACTTTCAAAATAAACAAATTCTAACAAAAGGTTAATAATTATGAGAAATGAAAGATGAAAGATCATGTACGTACGGTAATCCAACAACATTAATGAATAAGTACTGTTAATTGCGTCTCCGTTGGTGCCTTTTAACTCATTAACGAAAATCATTTGACTTGGTTTACAAAACAATATATATCCAATTATCTCTTCTATCAAAATCGAGAATATGTATAATGTGTATGAATTGGTATTTCTTCCGCATTTGAATCATAACCCTATTTTTATCCATAACTAGTAATAGAATTATTTTTTTCTTTTCATGATTTCTTAGACATTATCGTACGAGAACCAAAAAAAAGTGTCAATTAATTTCCTCAGCGTGGAATTACCAAGTTTAGTGCAAATTAATTATCATCTTTTGGCCATTCAGCTTACCATGTCTTTTATTCCACTCAATCAACATTTGAAAAAAAAAAATAGCTTTGATATAAAAGACAAATGATGGAAAAAGCTGAGAAAAAGTAAAAAAAAAAAAAAAAGGAGGACAGATGGAGCACTGAGATAGCTTCAAAGCATACCACTCTAATCAAATGATTTAATGTTAAGATGTGGGCAAATCTATAGACAGCTAATGTCATTCGAGATAATTATTTTCATTTATGACTCGTTAAACGTTCTTTCAATACCAGAAACAACCACTTTCAGCTTGTGGTTGAAACATTTTTATCGTGAAATTAAGCAATTTTGAATCGAAAGAGAGTATTTATTACGTACGAAAGCACTTTTTAATATTATTCAGTGTGGGTTCTTTACATCTAATCGGCAGAATCAATGTGACACCACGCATCATATCAACCAACTCGGATTTTTATCATCAGCTTTCACACGAACATTAATTTCAATATTGGAAGGTATGCTGCACGGCTAGCTACCACCTAACAAAGCAATAAGAATGAAGGAAGAAAATGGAGGAGCTCTACTCTAGACAGCTAGCTGCTTTCATTTTCAGGAATCATTAAATTAATAGAGGGATGTGGGTGGTTTACTTGACGGGAGGATAAAGATATTAACTAAAAGCTATTAAAAAATAAAAAAAAAGGGGTAAAGAAAAGTGCTTTTTGTATTGTATTTGTTAGCATTTCTGTTACAAGTCTCATAAACTAAGCAAAGGAAAAGCAAAAGGCTTTGCATTTTCATGGGCATCTTCCCCACTCACCCATGCATGATTACAAATACCTACCGCTCCTATCACAATTTTTTTCAATAATCCAATCATATTTTGCTAGAACTCTCCCTTTTAATAATTAAGAAAATTCATAATTATTTTTAATATATATATATATATATATAGTGTTCAATTAATAATAATAATAATAATGTACAGTACAATTATTGAGAAGATTATTTTATTAATAATATTATCTTGGATTTGTCTGTGTTACATGTTGATGCAACCCCGGATTGAAGTGTCAACATGCATTTTAGTGTGTGAAGAGAATCCTAACATCAAACTAATACTAAAATATATGGATGAACACGCTTTGCTTTTGATTAATTTAATTAATAAAAATATGGATAAATTTTGTATTACTCAATGTGAATTGACTATCTTTAAATTATCTTTTTATTTTTAAAAATCTATAGTTATCCAATTTATGTTCAAAAGATAAGGAAAAAAATAGGAGTGAGTTGAATTTTTTTTTATTTTCTTAATAAAAATAAGGAGTAAACTAATGATTCAAAAATTAACAGTGGAGGAGCGTACAAACTATAAAAGCGGATGATGAAAGGGATACAAATCTTGCAAGGGAGACGAGAGCTTTGCTTTCGTAGCCACCAGCAAACGCTTATAATTGAGGAGAATGCCTTTCCAAATATGTGCAAAAATCTCTTCTTAAATACCCATTTTGACAATTTGAGTTGATTTTTTTTTTCAATTTATACAACAATATAGAGTTTAGTGACATTATATATTTAGGACTTTACGGGAAGTCTAAATTATTTTATAATCATAATGTATAAGTCTACGAAACATAATTCCGAAATTTACACGAAAACTTGGCTGGCAGGAATTGTAAGAGTGGCGTTTGGGTCGAGTTTTGGGAGTAAATATGAATTGGTTATTTATGCAACATGAATATGAGCTTTATGGGGGAAAAAAAATATAATTAATTAATACATCTTTAAAATTATTTTAATTTTTTATTTTAATATGATTGTCCGCGTAGTTAAGGCTTTTGGTTATTGGAAAGCGGAAACAGGTTATAGTGAAATGACCTGCGCTGCACTTGGAGCTCCGGGCTGCGTGAAGCATTCATTAATTCTGCCTCTCAAAAAAACATGTTTCAGTTTTTCGAAATTTTGGAATCACATTCACAGCCAACAAAAATCACAAAATCCACAAAGTCAAAGATGGACACTGTTGTTTCACATGACCCCAAATAATATATTTTGCATAAAATCTGATATTAATTAAATACATATTGGGTAGGTGAGTTTTGCCAATTGAATAATAAAGAATACAATTTTGTTGGCACTTAAAGTGATTTTTTTAAATAAAAAAATAAATCGATAAGTTTACTATAAAGAAGGCAAAACTGAAAACGAAAACCTACAATATAACTTATTATTTAAAATTATTAAATTAGTACCAACAAAGTGTTGGCTCCACTGATAATGAAATCTCCTTAAGTGGCTTGATTGGATTTACTCCATAGTTTAAGTCGCAGGGAAGTCGACTTTGTTGGGAGAACATGTGCCTCTCGGTTCGAACAGAGACTTTTAATCTGAATTATAGTACAGACTTAAAAATATCTTTTACAATTTGGATCCTTCCCAAAATATCTCGTGGTCAAACTAAAAAAAAAAATTGTTAAATTATTTCACTAATTAACCATAAAAATAAATAATGGATTATAGTTGTTGTTGATTTAAATTTGTAATTAGTGTGGTATTATTTTTTCCTCGTGATGTGATGGGTAAAAGAAAGTGTCTTGTTTTGCTTAATCATCGTATCGTTTTCCAAAAAAATGCGAAATACCAACAAAATAGACAAACCATATCGATTTTGAAATTCGTAGGTAGTGTTTTTATGATACTTCCCAAATGAATCCACTTCGTTTTGCTAACGTCACTGCGAAATTGTTATCATATCATTCTCTACCTAATCTTAGATTTATTTATTCTGAAACCCTAATTTTTTAATATCCCTCGATCTATTAGTTGTTTATTACTCGTAATTTACCACATTGACCCCCACTTTATCTCCCCACCGCCGTGATGATCATGTTTTGTCTTTAAAGATCAACGGCTCATGCCTTTCATCATCAGAGATATAGATGATCGATCGCGTACCGTCAAAAAGTCATTTGTTATTACTGAAGCATTGCGTCACTTGGGTTATGTTATGTCGTAAAAATTTAGAAATTATTAGCAAGATATCAGGAATTTGTTTTTTATTGTTTTTTTTCATTTGAAAATTGGATATGATGGAAATAGTGGATAGTACATGCAGATTATTCCCAAAAAAAAAAAAAAGAGGCCAAAACTTAAGTAATATGAATACAAATTAACTTTTCTTTAATTAATTGCTATTTTAATTTTTTTTTTAAGACTCTACCGTAAAATAAAAATCGATGTATAAATCCGATAAAAATTTATAACTAAAATTCAATGTAAAAGCTCATAATTAAAAACTATCACTCTCTTAAAAAGTTGCTTTAAAGTAACATAAAACAAAAAGGAAGTTTCATTAACGTGCGAGTGATAAATTAAAAGAAGGAAAAAAGGAAGAAAAAGAAAAATGTGTGGATGTTTTTTTGGAGAATTTATTTGAATTGGCCTTCACAAAAAGCGGTTCTTTACAAGTGAATAGTAAGGAAGGGGCAAATCGCGTTTGATTTGAAAAGCAAACTCGGTAAGCAGCCTAATTATTATCTATCGCTATCACGTAAGCTGTCGCACATTCAAATTTCTAAAACACAAAAGTTATTGCGCAAATTTTGTCACATCGTCCAACAAAAATACATGTGCACTCGTTTAATTAGTGCCCTTTTACATTTCGGTTTCCTTTCCGATAGCAACCAACTTGTTTAATTTTGCGCGGCTGCTAGCTAAAATCTTAAGGCAAGAGCATACATCTCATTCATCTAATTAAAATATAATCGCTTGATGCTTGTGTACTCTGATTTTAAAGTGGACAATGGCATATTTTCTATCAATTCGCAATTTAATGTAAACCTACCACGCTTTGCAAAATGAAAAGCAGTATTTAAAAAAAACAAAACAAGCAATTAATCGTTATTAATAATTGGGGTATTTAGATAGACGGTATTTTATCTCGTAACATTTTAGTTACATGTTTATCCATTTATCCACCCAAAATGTCAATATACTAATTTTGAAAACTGATTCGTCCAAATTCAAGGTCATTTTATATCTATTATTCTCTTATAATTTAAAAATAGACCTCGATCTCTTTTGGGAGTAAATTTTTAGATTTTATTTTAATTTTTGAATATATATTTAATTATAATATCAGTAAAATTGAATTGTACTACTTTTGTTTTTGTTTGTTTTTTTTTAAGAAGCCTGGTCTCATTATTTATTAGTTGGATAATAAAATACTGTTTCTCTCTCCTAAAAGATAAGCTTTTAAAGTTTCTAAAAAAGGACTCGTTACCCTTGTAAATATTTATAAATATAAGATAGGTTTTATTTTTTTATCAAACATAGATTTTCGATTTATGCTTTAAAAATGCTATAATTATTTGTATAAATTTAGACTTTTCTACAAACTCTTTGACTGTAATTTTAGTAAATAGTGTGAGTGTGTGTATATATATATGTGGTCAAGGAAGAAGAAGAAGAAATTATCGCATCTCTTTGTGGTTTGTTTATAGAATTATCTGCTTCCAATGGGTTCCTATCGATCCATCTTCATTGATTCTTCCATTTCCGCTGGGTCCATTGCTAGAATCATCTGGCCTCATTGGACTGTCAGGTTCTTTTGTCAACGACAATTACAGCTGGTCGCAGATGAAACACCTTTTAGCTTCTGGACCCATAGCTTTTCTCTTTTGGACTCTCTTGGGCCTAAATCCAATTCGCTCAAGCATTGTCCAAAATTCGTGTTTATATTACATAATTCAGAGACCTTTTGCCAGTTAAATAATAATAATAATAATCACAATAATAAATAAATAATGTAAAACCAAAAAATTACTAAATTCTAATGCATCTGGCCCATCTTTGGTCGCAAGAAATGAAAGGAGAGGAGAGAAGAGGAATAGAAAGGAGATAGGGGGAGAGAAAATGAAGAAAAAATAGCGTCAATCTTCATTTCATTATTTGTTATGACATAAAATTTATTTTTTCTCTCCTTATTTATTTCCCTTCAGTCCTCACCTCCTTTCCTCTTCTCTCATTTTCTTTAATTCCTTCAAACCAAACAAAGCCAAGTATGAACGAACAAACATCTATATACCCTAGAAAATACTATGGACGTAAAATTCTGTTGGCTTTTGCAAATTAATATTACACGTTTTTGGCTGCCACAAGATGAGGACTGAGGAGGACACATCAGCAAATAAAGTGGACAATCGGATTATTAAGACCAAAGAGAGAGAGAGAGAGAGAGGGAATGACACGTTAGCAAAAACAGTGCGACCATGAACAGACATGGGCATCATCCATTAAAAAATTTGATGTTACACAAGGAAAAGATGGAATTGTAAGTAGCAAAAGGAACAATACTCAAGAGATGGCCATTGCTTTGTGGATGAGCTTGCCACACACCCCATATTTTTGCTTGACCATTGGTGTCAACATCTCCCAACTTCTATCCTATATCCTTGGAATAAATGTTGATCTAAATATAGATAGATTTGTGTGATCTAGAAATTCATCAAAATATTTTCTTGCTAATGAATGTTTATAGAAGCTTTTGAAGATAATTCTTGTGCGCAATTTAAAATAGAATTCAAATGAAAGTTTTTGGCAATATAATATGCTCTATTTAACAGGTAATTAATATTAGGGTCGAATAACATGCTTGAAGGGTATATACGATGATGATATCGATGCTATAAAAGGTCTCGAAATTCATTGTATTACGGATGAGTATGCCACATAGATTATTTGGCTAGCCATTGATGTCAACATCTTCCATTAATCTTCTGGTAGTCCCATCTCTTCAATCCATTGCAATAGTGCTCATCTTCTTGAAGGGAACTGTGGGTCTAAAAGTGAGAAATCGTGGGTCTATGTTAATGATCAAGTTGTCTAAATATGTGATACGTAGACTGTTCGAGAAGGAGAACCATTTTGGTTTTTGGGGTATGTATGTGCTTGCAGCCACATTACAACATTCAAGATATTGATCTCTTCAATATCCTTTCTTTTTTGTTTTTCTGTTATAATCTCTAGATTAGTGTGACTTTTTGATTTACAGCTTTCAGAACTTTCTGCAATCAATGTGATGAATAAGTGCAGTGGTGAAAACAAAATTTTCCCGAAACTATGTGATTAAGAGGCCATACCCCAGCAACTATTAAGTTGTTAGAAAAAAAAAAGGGGGTGTATATTAAGTTGTATGATTGATTCTATTAGCAAGCTCCTACAAAGTTCAAAAAATACAATTGTAAACAAGCTTTACAGGGCCATGCCAATATGTAATGGTCGTGAATCGAGAACTTAATGATGTTTGTCACATTAATTATTGATTAATTGATGGCATGGACTGTTTTTGGTGAAAATTAAAAAAGTATTTTTCTTGCTTAATTTCTCTTCCACTTCACACGGACTATGCTTTTAGGCTATATATTATTTTGGGTGCATCATATTTCACCATCGCCATAACATCGCAAACCTTATCATAATATTAAGGATCATGGAGTTGATAAGTGATAAAACATATATTATATTATCAGTTTGTGATTCTGACGATGAAATTGCTGATTTAATTAAGAACGACAGCATTAACACTGCAACAGTGAAAAATAGTAAATTAATCAACGAAAGAATATTATAGCTTCCCGACAGATTAATTGACAAATTTTAATAATAATGGCATAAAATGTCTCAATCTTTGATTATGAAATTTCACCAATCCTTTTTTATTTTTGATAGCAAGTTGTCATTTCCAACAAATCTTCTTCAAATATTGTGAACCCCATATCAACTAAGGTTCCCCTATTGCGGAACAAATTAATTTATACACAGAAGTCAGAACCGCAGAATTTGATTACGCCTTTGATCCCTTGTGATTTTGACATATAACCCAAAAAAAAGAAAGTACAAACGTGTGGTTAGTGTGTATTGATCATAATTAATTTTGTGATTCATGTACATTTAAAGAATAATTTCTTGTAGATTATTTTTCATTTTTTCTTGATTAATTTCTTATCCTACGAAAATATTCTTGTAACTTGTAAGTGCTTTTATAAAATTACATATCGAATAAAAAAGGGTATAGACCTTTAAGAACACGGCATGTTGAACCCACCTAAACTTGTGTGAACCAATTTGTATAGACCTTTGAGAACACGGCATTACATAGAGTTAGTTGTTCAACAAACCATTACCAAATCAATTAACAAACGCCTGCGAGTGAGAAGCTTTGAAATTCGATTTGCTATACCTATTGATAGGCCACAAATGCAATCCAATTGAGAGTATTGTTTAGTTGGCATGGGACCAAACCCATGTTGTTAGACATGCATTGCTGGTGCACCTGCACTTTGGTCAATATCATGAACCATTTGGGTCCACGCATGGGCTCACCCCTCATCCATCACCCACCTAAAACCCTAGCAGTTGGGTTTGGTTAAGGGCTTGATTCTTAGAGATTCTATGACCACTGAAGCAACATAGGGTCTATCTCGTTGCTCTTTCACATCTAAGACCACCGTAACCCACTCATTCGGTAAGATAATGGATGCCTTGTGTGGTGGCTTTCAAATTCGGGAAAGTGCAAGGCTTTCACTATCATTATTCATTAGTAGATTGTTTTCTTGATCCTTTTTTGTTTGGTTTAATTAAAATTGATAAACTTGCATTGATTATTGGATGTTGCTTGAGCTAAATTAACCATTATATGTCAGATGCATGATTTCATTAGTACTACAATTGATTGTATTGGAGGATGAGGATGCCACCTCACCTTATCCAATTTAGCAATCTTAGCTATTGCTTCCTCCCATCACCATTTCCATACATCGGTTTCTTTCATGCAATATAACTGAGAATCAATAAGCATATATAATCGCTACGTTTCTAAAATTTGTATCCCGACTGAAGTAATAACTGATTTAATATGTTTTATACTTCCAAACAAATGTGAACATAAAAAAGTAGGTGAATTTAGCGTTATTTTTCTTTAGAGAACGATATCATTTTAATTAAAGATGGCACAACTGAAGTACAGAGAAGAAAAAGGAAATGGATAAATTAAACAATACATGGATTGGTTTTCAGATTGTTTCCAGCAAAGAAACAAAGAAATTCCCAAAAGATTTTAACAAAGGAAAATAAGGAAGGTGGAGAAAAGGATCACTTTATATTAATTTGGGATTGGATTGCCTCAAATTCAATAAGGACCTTTAATCAATGAATTGGAAGCATTATCCAGAACTATTGATACATATAATCTATTTGGTCCTACACGATATATATTAAAAAACAATAAAAATTTGTGTGCTCTTCGGAGCTTTATTTGGGTCCAATACATCCACTAGCCTTATCTGAAAAATTTTGTGGATCGGTATCACTCCTCTTGTTTAAGGATGTTTGTGGATTGCAATTGCTTGTGAGCAACGGCATTGTTTTGTAGGTATCACAACAAAAACAAAAATCTCAGATTGAGAAGAGTGAGAGAGAAAGATAAAAATATAAAATAACTTGTTAAGTCTTTTTATTTTTATATGCAACTCTGTTAATTTTAAGGACTTCCCTGCGGTGCCACAGTGGCACCGTGCCACTGTGGTTTGTCTTTATTCTGTTAAGCCGTTGGATATAAGTATGCTCAATCCAACGGTTTAAATAAAAGTATGGAGAGCGGACGCAGGTACTAACAACAACCGTTTAAACCGGTTGTCTAATGAAGGTCTCGAAGTCGATGGAAACAAAAATACGAGAATAGGATGTGAAACAAATTTGAATCTCAAATCTGACATTTGCGAGAGAGGGGAATAACAGGAAATTTCGTTAGGTAAGGAAGGGTAAAGATTCTTTCCTTAAATCGTAAATGAATGTGTGTTTTTTGGTGGTCGTGATTTTGATTTTTCCGTAAGTTAGATGTTGCTGCCGATTTCTGAAATTATATTGTATTGATGTCTGTATTATTGAAGATGGCCTTGTTGGTATTATGAATCTGGCATTTTTGCAGGCACTGGAAGAGTCGTTTGGCATGCATAGGTAGGCTTCATGTTTGTGAATGCGTTTTTGTAGTGGATTTCGAAGATGGGGTTTTCGAAATGCCTAGGTTGCGAAGAGGTGAATGGCTGGGTTTGCTCAGGTTGAAATAAATATAGTAAAGGGGTTTGAAATAAATACAGTAAAGGGGTTTGAGCAGTGGGGTAATCATTGACATGTTAAACCTTATTTATGGGTTAATGGTTAAGGAAAGAAACATAGTTTCAATGGATGCTTTTGATTTTCGGTGGCTCATACTTTGTGTAGATGTAGTTTATTTATTGTATATTAGTAAATATCGACAGTGGGTGCATAAAAATAATGGTTAATTACATACATACAGAGTCACAAATGGAAAAAATGACATAATATTGGTGGTTCGATCTGTAACCACTTTGTTAGTGAGGCGTGTGCTTTGGTTGGTCATTCACTTTAAGTATATGTATAATATAATTGTCTTTGTTTGCTACGCATAATACATTTATCGGCTTTAAGATGAAAAGACTTGCATAAATTTAAAGTTATGCATAAATTTAAAGTTATGAAAGAGATTGCATGGAAAAGTTAGAAAAGTGAATAGTTCGAAATTTCTGTAGGATGCCTTTATAATCGATGAAGAAACAGAAATTGATGGTGGACATTCATTTGTTTATGGGTATATACACGCGGACTACTGCATTGGAGCTTTGGTTAGTAAAAGATAGTAAAGTGAGTTAATGGTTTATGTATTGATTAGTGGAGGTGTTATTGATACCAACATTATTTAAATTCATTGAGTCCAATAAGTAGTGTATTCACCAAGGCATGTTGAGGCTATGATGTGTAGTGAAAGTTGAATAGTGGATGTGTGCTCGTTGTGGAGGTATATGGTTTACACTGTAATATAAAAATCTTCATTTGTTAAACGCAAGTACTACTGACTTAATTGTGGTCTCATTAGTATTTATTTAATACCTGTGGCATCTACCTGTACAGCAGAAGTGAAGATTGTGGACGAGGAATCATAGATTGAAACAGATGTGGAGGCTGTATAGTTATATAGTGTAAATTTTTATTGTTATATAAGTTAGTTATTACGTTTACAATGGTTAAACATGTTTGTATTTTGTTTGTTTATGTTGTGTTAGGATTTAGAAGAATGAGCGTATGTAATCACTGGTGATGGTTGCTGACAAGGTATTGGAAGTTTCGTAATGGTTCTGGAGAAGGCAATGCAAGGGGGTGTTGAAGGCCTAGAAATGTTTTTTTTGGCCTTGTAAAACTGTAATAAGCATGTTTGATGTATTTGCTGTTCTATTGAGATATTTGGAGGATGGTAACATTTGGCCACCACAACTGAGTCGTAAAATTGGATGATCTATCGTTATAGTTATTTTTTTTTTCCCATATCCTATTTGTTGGTGGCATCGAAATTGGGTTGATTAGGTACCTAAATATGCATAATATATATATTTATTTATTCCAAAAGTTAGAGGGTATCAGGTCAGCATTTTAATTACCGAGCAATTCGGTGATTGGCGGGGATATAACTAAACTACCCCGACTGAAATTGTTCCAGAGTGGGACGGTTTGGGGGATTTTCACAAGATTGTGTTTGGGTTATGTTAAGGTCGTGGACGAGGTTCACTGAATGGAAGCATAATATGCTCCACCGAATGGGTATGTCCCCAGTGCCTATTACTCTTCTCCAACAGTTGACGTTGAATTTGCAAAGCAAGAGCGACGACGGTGTTGGGTGAAGCACATACAATGAGTATGAATTATAAAAGCTGGAGAGGATTACATATGAAAAGAATATGAACGTAATCACTGGGATCCTACTATGTTAGAACCGTGGAAATTGATAGAGGAGGCGATTTAATGACAGTTATAATTATTCAGGACAATTGTGTAGATAATAGGAAATGGTTGTCTCCGAACTACAGATTTGTGTGGGTGATCCTCAATAGGGGTAGAGAGAAAGTTTGTAAGGGAAGAAAAACGGCAATCAGTTCTGAATATTGGCGCAACCATTCTAAGGGTTGGAGGAATTATGGAGATGGACAATGCAAAATCGGGATTTATTTTATAGGCAACGGTAGTAAGAAGAGAATAATGGCTATAGTGCTGACATTTTAGATGTTTTAGAACACGCAACGGCATCAAAAGTTGAGACATTACGGTTATTAGAGGGAAGCAAACAAACAAAGTGTGCAAAAGCATACAGGCAATAGATGCAGATTAAACTGGTCGTAGTTAATTAACCGGCAATCACAAACAAAAAACGTTGGTTGTGGTGGATATCAAAAGTTGGTTATATGAGAGTTAAAGTTTTTATGTACCAGTAACCATCTTTCCAGAAGCCAAATACAAAACATGCCCCATCCCACCACAAACCAATACATATATAAAACCCCATTGGCGCCATTCTCCAAAAATGGTGGTCTGCGGGCCAAAAGTTGAAGTGCAAGTCCTCCATCCAATTGAAACCGTTATCAGAGGCCTGCAGCACAACAAATTGACCATATTGTGTGAAAATATGGAAACTTTTGTAGAGAAACAATTTATATATTTAAAGGAAAAGAAATTGCACTGGTGTGCAACGATTTTTATAGAGCACAAATTTTAAGTGTTGGGCTCCCAGTTGAAACAACCAAGGAAAAATAAAAAATTAAGTAATAGGCAGTAATAGTCATTAAGAAACAACGCAATTATAAAGTTCACATTGACGTCATTCTCAGCATGGCACAATCATATTCGACACATTTATAACAGTAATTGGATACCACTACCATCCAACAAGGATGGTGTCAATCGAATGTGCAAAAGTTTTATTTCACCCTCACATGGTTGAAGCTCTTGGTCATTAGTTAAAGATGGCAGTAATAGCAACAGATACATTGCAGTATGCGAATATGAAAAGTTGCTTATGTCAGGAGCAGTATTGGTTCTGTCACTGTCACAATATTTGCATAGGCATAGATAAAAGAAGCACCAGCGGAACAGAAAATAGTTTAGTTGCAATTAAGCACATTATATACATATGGTAGTTGTGAATTTGGTAGAATGTTGAGGTAAAAATAATTTAGTGAGTTAAGAGCAGTTGTCATAAGAATGGACACTAAGGAATTGTGAATGACTTATGAGTTTGTTGCAAAATATAGTAAAAATCACAGTGAATCCTTACTAATAGTATCAGAGCTGGTGGTGGATATGAGCCTAAGGAGGCTGGTATGTTCAGAAGAGTTGCTCGAATTCATATCCTGTGTCCACTGTAGTGAAGGAGTTAATATAAGTTTTCGCAAAAAGTACCCGTGTTTAAGGATGTGTAGTGCAAATATACATAGAAGTTGTGTAAGGAAAAGATGCACCTGAAGGTTACGTGTAGGCGTGAGGTACTGATCAGCCACGTGTAGTAAATGTTTGTTGGATGTCAAGTCATCGGTGCCTTTGGCCGAAATTGGTTTGAGAGGCAAACTGATGGGTGGAAGCAAGGTGTGACCTGCGTCCCACTTCCAAGCATATTCTTGAGGTAATTGCATCATGCCTGGCGCATAAGTGGACATATAATTTTGTACAGACATCATACTGTCCACATAGTCTTCAATCTTGCGCCTCATATATTTGATTCCCTTACAAGCATGAGCACATGGAATTCCTGAGATCTGCCATAATCCGCAACTACATGACATCGCATCCATGTTTAGCTCATAACATGATGAACAACTATCAGTTAGTTCCAATAATGTGCCAGTCTGCTTACGTACGATGAAGCGCCGACCATCACTACAACGGTCGTGAATGATATCCTGAACTGTGGGCGTTACTTTCTCCCTATACCATTTCCAGACAACCATCCTTCTGCGTTCGAAAATTTCAGCCGCTGAGCGTGCAATGGCCGTAAATCTTCTAGTAATGCTCATCTCCAAATAGTGGTCAAAGGAAGTGCGAAGTTTCTCAGTAATCGTTAATGTCACACAGGTACACTTAACCCAATGAGGCATACAAAATAGTGCCCACCTTTCCCAATTTGAATTCTTCAACCAGTCATGGCATTCTTGACTTCCAAGAGATATCAATTCCATATAGTTATAGAACCTTGTAGCACTCGTGGTGCGGCAAGCAGACCAGAACAAGTGCTGTACAGGTGCTGTGGGGAATCTCCGGACCATTTCGTTGAAAATCCTGTGGCAGCACTGTCGGTACACAGCTCTAGGAAGGAATTCTTCAACAGCGTATTCAACACCGTTGTCTCCATCACCCAATATGCATAGACCTTTGCCATTCTCCAAACGCAGCGCGCTGTTGATATTCTTTAAAAAATAAACCCAAGAATCCAAGTCTTCGACCTGAACTTCGCAGAAGGCAACTGGTAAGATCCCATTATTTCCATCAAGTCCAGCTGCCACCAGCATGACACTGTTGCACGGATTGTTAATTTCCCAACCATCAACAGCTAGGATACCTCGGCAATGCACCTTGAATGCATAGGATGTACGTGCACAGCATACAAACACCCTCTTGAACCTTTCTTCTTCTCGTGATTCATGGGTCTCAGTTTCCACAAGCACGATGTTGTCCCTATCGATCCTTTCCATTTCTTCCTTGAACTGATGCAGCATTGCATAACCATCGTCATAATCCAGGCCCAATATCTGTTTTGCTCTGTTTGCTGCACAAAACACCTTCCACTCAGGGCATTTAATCCCATACATGGATTCAATCTCATTTCTGACCTCTGTTGTGCTGATACTTGGCTGTTCTTTCCATCGATGAAGAAACATTGCTGAAATCCACTTTGATGCAGGGTGAAATGCGTGGTCAAGTCGAGGGCAATTGTGTTTTGGTGAGAATTGTGTTATAACAAAACCCTTACCACGGACATCTCTGATTGCTGTAACCTGCCAGTCGCAAGAAAGATCAGAACACTCGCAACTGACAATGTGAGATCGGTTTTCCATAATGCACAACTTGAACTGTTCACGAATTGCATACACTTGAATAGCATTCCTAAACTGGGTCACATCTTTAAATCGCTGGCCGTGATATAATACTAGTCTACGATGTACACTGTCATCAAATATGAACCAGTCACCCACATATTCATCCAATTGGTTTTCTACCAATCCGTACAAATTGTCCTTCTCTTTTTCTGACGAGTATCCTTCTAATTGTTGTTGATCATCGTTTACGTCTGCCAACGTGTCTCGTTCATCATCCGAGTACCACCCTGTTGGCCAACGTGTTTTAAGAAACACAGGGGTTTGTTTATTCCCTTTTAGATGTTCCGTGCAACTTGGGTTACCCTTGCGAAGCACCCGGCATTGTTGATCTACCAGTTCGCCCTTGCCTTTTGTACTGGGAAATAGCTCCTTGGACACTTTTCTTTTATTTTTTTCATTCTTAAACTGTAATGCCTTTTGCAATTTCGCCGTGTCAGTATCCAATATAGCCGTTCGTCTATTTGTTGAGCTACGGGAACGAACATATTCTGGCGAACAGTTGGAGAGGCCAGCGTGATTCGTAGAACTAATAAGCCTGCGCTTCTTTGGCTCTTTTATACCTTTGACAACAGACTGCTTATCCTCTTCCATGACTAGCTTTGAATTTGGTTTATCTGTTTATTAAATCACCACAAGCATGAGCAAATGAAAAAATTGATATGCTGATGATCTTCCAAGACGGCCTAAACTGTGAAATGCGGGATAGTTTCTTCAAATAATGCACATAACTGGCCATCTTCCCAAGTAATCAATGGTGTGGCCAAATATACATTTTAAATGCAAGGTTAATATGACAAATTTAAACCAAATGCACATTGCTGTTCAACAGAGAAGTTGTAAGTAATAGCTAACGTAACAATTATTTGTAACGTAAACATGCGTCTACCGTACGATTGCAAACCTGATTCGTGCTACAATAAACTACCCATACAACAGTTTTAAAGTGATTATTACATTTCCGTCACATGCAATTTCATTGCCCAGCGGAATGAATATATGTGAGACAGACTTGTCATGAAAAAACATGAGCACGATATAATTTTGATGTTTACCTGGTGTCACTCTGTGAAGATGTATTCAGCATACTCTCCTTCTTTGTGGCGTTGTTGGCTCCCACTCCTCAGTTATTCCTTCGAATCGATATATGGGTTTCACATGTAGTATTTACAGGATCCTGTTCATGCACAGATTTATGAAACTCCCTATGATGGCATTTTGGGGAAGAAATTTCCTCTCCTGCGCAAATGTCGTCCATCATTTCAGCTTTTTTTTTTTGGATTAACCTTCCAAAGCAACGATTGCCACAAAAATAAATTAAAATGCCGGAAGTTTGCAATTTTTTTCCTTTCATTGTCAGTGGTTGCGTGGGAAACTGTACTTGGCCGGCGCATTTGTCTGCTACGAAGCTTCGATGAGCTATCCTTTTTCCCAGATTTTTACCAACACTCCCTCGCATTCGGAAAAAACCTACCATCATGGCAAATAGCTCCCCTATTCTAACCAACTAATCCCTACTAGTGGGTGGAAACCATGATATCACTTTGTCAGTAAATATCCTAATCTTCAAGGACCAACGACGTAATTGTCACATGCACGTTTATCCCGGCCCGTATCAATAATACATAATGTCAGGCCCCAGTCTCGCGCCTATGCAGTGTAATTTGTGAACTTCGGGGGTTTTATAAGCCGTGCAACATATGTTACCATCAATACACTTAGGGGAATATCACGTGAATTCCAAGTTAACAGTGGACGTAAGGATTTTGTAACAGCATTTTACTTAGTATTTGATTTGTTTTATGTTGTATTGGTCACAACAATCTCCTTACTATTCCCAGATTATGCTTTACAATTCGTTCCACAACTATGTTCAATTCCTAATAAATTGTACAACTTCTTCATATTGTTCCAAGATAAAATGAACATTAGTATTTGACATAGTGCTGTTTCAATCTTGTATATTCGAAATTTGTTGAGAGGTCTTGATTCCCCTCATTTGAACACATATAGACTTTAGATAGCATGACATTGGATAGTTAAATAATTAGAAAGAAAGCAGTGCTTGAATTAAACAAATCAAGAAAAGTAAACAAACCTTACAATTTACTCATCAAACCACCATAACTATTTTGGTATGGTATTAATAAATAATATAATGTTGCCTAGTTATTTTAATGATACGATGACATGTAATAGAGAAACTTGTGATAAATAAAATATTTCATGGTAAATTGTTATTTAAATTCAGCTATTACATGAGATTCATATTGGAAATAGATATTACATTACATTCAATTAAAAATAAACATTTTGTTGAAGAATGAAATTACTTTATTCTGCAACAGTTAAGAATGTATCACTATAATTCAATAAGTTTGGGCGAAATAAATTGAGTGTACTATGTTATACCTATAATGAAGTGACAAATTTGTATGTTATTTATAACAGTAATTTTACTGTACAAGACATATTTCTTTGCGGGTACTTATTTATACTATGATCACAAAAATTAGATTCGTAATTATGTGTATTACCTCTGCGAATATAAGGTCGACTTAAAAGAAAAATCGGAAATATCAATCTATGAAACTGGCTGCTTGAAGTGATGTTATCGTTTTGTCCTATGTTTACATACAAATATAAGATGTGGGGGACCTACATCATATAATTGGAAAAAAAAATATTCCTTTCAAACTATTCTAATTATTACATCTTTACCGGGAAAACTATGGTAGCACACTGGTATCATACCACTACTGGATCCAGCCATGTGCATAATTTCCACAATAGTCACTAGAACTGGATCCAATGGCTAGATCCAGCTACCTAGCCAGTAGATCTCTAACTATAGCTTGATCCGATGGGTAGGTGCAACTCCATCCCATGGAAGCAATGTTCCACCATACCTAAGTCTCTTATAATGATAATGTTCACTACTACAATTATGTGCATGTGCCCCCATAAATTAAGTGACACAAATTATTAAATTCGCGACAACATAAAATTAGTGACCATAAAATTAAACAATTAAACACTAAAAGTTGGACACATTATGTTATAGCCATCATGGTTTATTCTCTGTGTTATGTTTTCTCCACTACTACTGCTTTCCTTGACGACTGTTATTGTTATTGCACAGCATACAAATGAAAATTTCGCATATAACATGTGTACAATTCCCATTCCGAGCGCCAATTTCATGTGATTCCCAATACGTTGGCCATTATTTTGTAGTATGCATTTCCTGATTATTGCTTCCACTCATGCACGCATCGTCTGCAACTAATTAACGATTACAAATAACATTCAATACATTTCCATGGATGTTTAATATGGTTGATAGGCAAAGCTTATGTTACATTAGTTGTATGTTACAGTTATAAATTCTTAAACCCTTTGAAAAGATTAATAATTATTAAAAAAGTCAATAAGTTTTAATGTTTTACATTATATCCCAGATTGTTTATACTCCAGGTTGTTTGCACCCAAGCTGCAATATTTCAAGTTTTTATGAAGTTCTTCAATAAGCACAACTAGCACAGTTACTATGAAACTGCTCAACAATTTTATCTAATTTATTTAATTGAATCTATAACTTGTTAAATTTTATATCTATTGAATTTTGATTCATTAAATTAATAATCTCTTGGTTTAATATATCATGATTTTTAATGTTGAAGTCTTTTATGAATTGTTTATCTTTATTACATTCTTTACTTACTTGAGCACTTGATCTCTTAACTTTTTATTTTATTTTATATTCCTTCATTGAAATTATTAATTCCTAATATTTTGTTTACCATTTCTATATCATTTATAGAAAAATTTAGATTTTCTAATTTATTTAATAAATATAGTAACATTCAATTTAATTGATTATTTCTCCACATGTTTGAATCATTGATACGATCAAAGAATTGGAATCATTTTATTAGAGGCTTTGGTAATTTATTCATTGTACCATCTTTTTAAGAATTCATTAGATTTATAAGATATTTATTACATATAATGTCTATTATAATTCATGATACTAAATATAGATTACAAAATCTGTGTGATGGCATTGATGATATGTATTTAACAACGAAAATAGATTGAATGTGTGTGTGTGTGTTAGAAGAAAATTATAGTTTATGTCTCAAGAGAGACAAGAAATAAAAAATGTAAGCGCAAAAATATATTCAAAGTTTGCGGATCTTTATGAATATAATAAGCATATAAATCTTTATGAAAATATTGAAAAAAATTTATAAAGTTTAAAAATATATGTAAAAAAGATTAATGAAAAAATCATTTAATTCTAAAAAATCAACGAGGACGTATTTGAAAAAATAAGTAAATATATGATTATAAAATTAAAATTTTTGATAAATATATCTTTCACCTGTATTTTGCTTTATGTTAAAAATTTTTTTTCCATTGGATTTAAGGAATATCAAAAGCAATGGCCTATATTCATTGGTTGTTTGTTACATTATATGTAAGGTAAGCTTTGCCCGGTTGATAAATTATGGTATTTATGTACGGTTGTGTTTACTATTAATTAAAATTTACACAAAAGTATCTCCCTCTTTTTGCACACGTCCAAACACGGCCTAAGATGCTAGCACTTGCTGGTTATCGTCCACATATAATTTTAGTCAGTGACAAGATTGTCATTGCTTTTGACAAGTTCGCCTCACTTTTCCTTCTGTTAGTTCGAAGTCATCTTCCCGGAGTTGTTGCTGTCAACAGCACGTCGCGTCTCCGGTCGGGACTCCAACTAACAGGAGCATTCACAGGTTCGGCGCTTCTCTCTATGCACATGATCTTTTCAGTTCGATGCTTTCCTGCTTTGATGCTTAGTTTTTTTAGAACTGTGATCAATGTATTGGGAAATATGGTAAAATGTTTCAATGCTGATATTATGATCCCATGGCCGGTCCACTTCTCTGACCTGCGTTAACGTCCCCCCAATCGTCCACGTGACCCTCTTCCAAACTTGTACAACTTGTTCACTTGAGCATACAACTTTTGAACGTTTGTTATATACTTAATATACATCTCCATGGTTCAACTTTGTTAATGAGGACTATTACCATATTATTTCAGTTCCCCCCATGGTATTGTACTTATGGTGAAGCTTCGGTTTAAACTATGAAGGTTATACTATCAGTCGCACCACGGTTTGATAATGGTCCACGATTAATTATAGTTCACAAAAATGTATCTTTTGAGGGACGCAGCTTCATTTGGGTGTACAAACAGTCCTTTCTCATCCCAGCACCTCCATTATCGCTTTCTAAATCAGTACCTCATTCCTCTTTTGTGGGTCATTTATAGCTTGCATCTTCGATACGGATATCTGTTATCCGGCGGTAGTTGTTTCAGTTTAAAAGGGCTGAATTGCGGCAATGTTGTCGCGATTTGCCGCTTCCAAACTCCAGGCCACATCCAATTAGGAAGTGTTGATTTTTTTTTCTTGTTATTCAAATTTTATTTTTTGTTTTGCTGTAAAATGACATTGTTTTTTACCATGGCTTTCCTCAAGGTGGAACAGATTTCTCACCCGATCATGAACTTCCACATAGCGGTCAATCTTGAATCGCGGACGTGCCAAGTGCTGTTTACGTCGTCGTTCGTTGATGTGTTTCTCACTTGGGACGGCTTTCTTTCAAATTTCACTTTTCACATCGAGGCCAACGAGGCGTCCATCATGTTCGGCCTGGCACGGTTGGTGTACAATCGCATGCGCTACCATTAACGTCCACACTGAAGATGCACATTTCTAGATGCTGCCACTTATTTGAAAAATGCTCACATAGCGAACTCATTTTCCTTTTCTCGTTAATGGTAGCGAAGGTCTTATCATAATTTTTTTTTGTCCTCGTAATCGCATATAAGGGGTAGCATCTAGATTGTCAAAAAATGAGCTGTTGGTGTTGCAGACTTGCATCAATAGCGTTTTCCTGTTTTGTCAGCTTGGTTTTTACAAATATCACCCTCCGCCCAGAACGTTGTCACCTTGTGGATTAATAAAATGACGTCTTTTTCGGCCACAATTTCAGTTTGCAACCATGCTTCGTTCTATCCTAACTAAGGGGAACTGACTTGAATTAACAGTGTATGTTTCTCAACACATTCAACACCTTAATGCGCACTAAAATAGATGCCTTCAACGATATAGTGCATGGGAGCTACTAACAATATTTTACAGGGAGGTCAAATATTTCATTTTTCTTAGCCCTAACAATCCCCTTACGAATCATATCAAACACGACGATCAGCATGATTTGTGCCTAACGTGCATAAAACAAACACTGTAGCCCCACTTTCAGGCCACGATGCACAAAAACAATGACTATATACCTTAAAAAACACAATGCAAATTTACTGGTCACACGTGTTTATTGCCGGATTAGCTCTAAATTTAAACATATACATGGAAACTATTTATACTTTAACACCCACCATACTGCTACCCATGCTGAAACTAAAACCACTGCCTCGGCACTCCTGGATCGGCCGAGGTCCTCACCGAAAACCACCATAAGTATAGCACAACCAACGCTCTTGCCAGTATATTCGCGATAATGATCCCAACAAAGCAGGCCACTACATGTAAGCGACTGAGACGGTAGGCTCCTGTCCTTTCCTGCACATACTCACGAAGACTGTGCCATTCATCGTTATCCGGGGTCCACCAATGAAAAAACTTGCAGGTGTCGCAGCAAAATAAAAGCCGTTGTGGGTTCTTTGACGATTCAGAAATCCGTATTACAGCTCGCCGGCCATCATAACAGTTGCAATATCGATTTTTCAACGTAATCCACCTACGACGATCTCCACCGTCCTGGTTGTTACTCATTTTATTGGTGCTATTGGTAGACGAAGACATGCGAAAAATGGTTTTCTTGGAAGAATATTGTGCACCCTCATAGATGCAAGACGATAGAAGGCGGTATTTAAACTCCCATTCATTGCTGGGACATTTCCACGTAATGGTGCACAACGGGAAGATATTAACGGTCACTTTAGCTAATAAGCAAATGCTTCTGTCTCATCACAAACAATTCAAATAAATTCGATATTCCGTCAATACCCTTCTCGTTTTCCACTGCTGTAGTCAATGAACCTGATGTGTGCAAGGCCACAGGAAGCTTCCCAATTGAGAGATTACTTCCCATAAACCAGTTTGAACTGTTGGCTGTGGATGTAAATGCCGTGATAACTTTTGAACGTGTGTGGATTTAAGTCATGGGTCTTCCAACTATGCACCCTGTGTATGCATGGTTCATTATGGCATGACATAAAGTCAATTAAATTCTGACATGTGTGCAATAAGCATTGCAAAGTAACCGGTTATTCCGGTTGAATTTACAATTGCCCTTGTTTCTGTGTTTGTGTTCCAAGTTGCGTACACCATGTCACTAGTTCTCTAGTTACTCTCTTATTTTCACAACTGTTGCTCAATAATGTGACAGATTATATGCTGCATGTCACAAGTACTGTAATCTAAATTATATTCAGTAGAATACAACCCTTTAATATTATACATTAGTATATGTTAATTAATTTTATTATAATTTATGATGTTTTTATAAAAAAATTCTTAAAAATTACGAAGCTCAATAATTTTAATTAAAAAAATAAAAAGATAAAAATAATAATATATTATCACAAGTTATAGAAATAGGTAATAATGTTATATATTAAATTTGATTTATGTAGAGATAAATAAAAATTAATTAAAGATATGGATATTTTATAAAATATCCATATATGATATTAGGTAAAAAAATTAGCTTAATAACTTAATAATGAATGAAAATTTTCATCAAGTTGAACAAACAAATGTACAGCCCAACTTAACTGATTGAAATTAGTCAATTAAGTCATTAAATAAAAGAAAATTACTCTTTACACTAATATAATCCTAATTCCAATGTACGGTTGTTTTTTTCCAAGTGATACATTTTTTTCAATGGATGGCAACTGAATTGAAATCAACGGAGATAAATATGTTTTGAATTATAAGACCTCTTTATAGACTCAAAGTCATTAGGGGAAGGTCATGAACAATAAAATGGAGGACCCATGACTTTAGATTAGTGGAAACTTTGTTCAATATTGTAATATAACATAATCTTGCAAAAATTGATAAAATATATTCTAAAAAGATTAAATGTAGTTGTTTAGATTCAAACCAAGCTCTCCATAATTACTATATTATAGCCATCATGTTTTATTTCAAATATGGTTACATTTATTTTAATGTCTCTTTTAGAAGGATCGTGAGGTATGCTTAAAAGAAAAATTAATGGCCTGAAATGGGAATTTGGCCAGATCTATTTAGATTTTAAATAAATTTTAAAAAAATGCTTAAAAATTGTATATCGCAAGTTCCAAAATGCAATGTCCCAAATCTTTCATACTTAATATTGAGATGAAAATTATGAATAAGTTGGTAGCCGCGACACAAGAGTCTGCATGATGACGATGATGGTAACAACAATCTATCATCATTAGAAATGAAATTTTTTCGTAAAAAAAACTAGGTGGGTAGTTTTGGCCCCAAAAGGATGATAAATGAAACTTTTCCTAAGAGTTAAGATGGTAGATTACCTACCTAAATGTTAATTATAGTGTTTTTATATGAATATTATTAAAGAAATAATATAAATACATAACATATTTATTTCAAACGCAATATTAATATTAAAATTAAAATAATATTAACATGGTTTATGTACATCAATCTAATTAGTCAATGGTTATAATTATGATTTAATTGAAATTGTAATGGTAATGGGAATTGTAATTGTAGTTGGAATTGAAGTTAAACTTATAATTGTGTCTTAGTGGAATTGCAATTGTAATTGAAATTGAAATCATAATAATAATTGTAATTGGGATTAATTTGTGACTGGAATTGTAATCACAAATCTATTTTGAGTTAAAGATGGTAAATATTTAGAATTATCCATAATATCCACATTCATCCATATCCAATTTTAGCTGCTTAATATGGATATGGATAACTATCGATATTTGTGGATTTTTTTTTTCAAATTGACAAATCATACAAGATATTAATAAGTGCCCAATGTTATTATTAATTTGGGAATAAATTATGTCATTGGATTTATGTGTATTTCCTAAACTCATTAATATTAAAAGCTAATTACATTTATATTTTATAAAACAATAATAAATTAACATCACCAGTGTTACTGTTCTGCCACGGTTTGCTACAGTGGTGCCGTCACAAACAGAGCTAACGGTGGTAATTGGTAAAACAATCTGACAACCCTTGTTAGATAAGGCCCACGCTTAACTTCTCTCCCGTTGTCTGCTTCTTCTTTTTCGATTATCTAACCATTGATTTACTTTGAATTTGCATCGAACGGTGTAAATTTTTTTATTATTTTTTATTCACCTGATCTATTAATGCACCTGAACCATTGTAGTCGTGGCCTTAAGTCATACCACGTGTTGGGGGTATCGAAGAAAGAGGCACGAACATATAATTATTGTGGACCTGTCTATGGTACAGATTCCGTAACAAACGTCTCCCCTCATCCCACCATCCCATTTGATAGTTTTGTTTCTCACTCCACATCCAACCATATCCAACGGCTGATGCTGCAGTCAGTAGCTTACAGGTTATCACTTAGCTAGTCAATTCGATTCAATGCACTCCAAAAGTGAACTAAAAAAGGCTAATAACACGGCCATCCTCTGTGACAACGTGGCCACGTGGGTGAAGCGATGTTCTTCGTGTCGTGTCCTTTCATCGGTGCGACAGACGGCCTCGATCAGCGGCGGCCACTACATAAATGCATGGCCATCCACAGGAAACAACCCGCCGCCTCATGTTCGTTCATCAAGAAGACACTGACTGGAAAATATATCCCTGACAGAATGCAACTGCTGTGAATATTGGCAATTAATAACATTCAGCGCATTTCAGCAAACAGGAAGCTTCGTTATCGTGAGTCACCATCAAAGCACTGCAGACAGTATAGTAGTTGTCACTGTCAGTTTGTCAGTGCAAAATCTTCAACGGCAAGCTATCTAAACAGTAGGAAGGTTTTTTGTCGCCTATAACCAGCCTCTTTCAAAGGCGGGAGTTAATTGAAGGTTGGAATTTTTAAACGAAACAACAGAAACAATTACCTTCTTATGTCTCACTGGCCTTATAAAATACCCATATATTTATGGATTACTTACATCAGTGAAGTGACGATATTACGTTGGTTAAGAATTCCCCCTAAATTCAAAATAGTTGGATGAATTTTTTATCTGTAATGCGTATTACTATCAACGAAGGTGTATATTGCGACCATTGACGAATGACCTTAGCATAACCACATAGTACGAACATCGCAGTTGATCGTCATTTTTTTTAGTTCGCACCTACATCTCAGTTTCCCCAATAAATGGCGACGGTAACGGCAACAACGCCTCCACCATTCACCTTTGTCTTGGAGTACATGGGGTCAGCAATGATGATTAAATCCATCAGGCCCATGCACTACACTCTTCTCAGATTGTGCAATATTGCAGCTCTCGTGCTGCAGACTAGAGAGTCTCCTGCGGTTCATTATTTCCATCCTAAAGTCGTTCTCCCGTGGGATGGTCGGATGGTGGACGTCAACACAGACGATGCGTTGAAAAACATTATCCGCTTGTCCATCATAAAGGGATGCTGCAGTCTCCATGTTGTAGTTCGGTTTTCCGTTAACACTGCTCACCCTCCAACACTTGGGCCCCCCTCAAAGTTGTGCCATACTAGAGAGGATGTCCCGGTGGTCAGGGATGCGGTGGGCCATTCTGACCAAAACCCTGCAGCAACCACGGCTGTACAACCCATTATACCACGTGCCGAAGTTGTGGGCGTGAAGCGAAGGTACAGGTGTACGGTGTGCAAGGCCGACGGACATGGGAAGCGCACATGCAAGCTAGTAAATCCAACTCCGGCCACGGTAAAAAATTTCTTCGAACCAGTTCTGTGATTGCAAAGCTTTGAATTAATTGGCTGTCGTTATTATCGTACTTTTGCATAGGTTTTTTTTACCCACGTGTTGGGGTAATCAATTCATCATTTTTTAACATGTATAGTGGCATTGATCTTTTCTTTTTTGTCTGTATAAACGCTGTTGACATCTAGCAGGGAGGCGATCAGTGCCATGGATCCCAATCTAACGGCGTTGGAACTACGGTGGAGACTGCTGATGGAACTACCCAATGCGCCACTTGAGTTCATCAAGCAATGTTCATAGGGAAGCGTTACATTAATCAACTTCATTTGGGGTGTGCCTCTTTGGTTGGTAGGATATGTGAACATAGGGAAAATGTGGACTTATATATTTTGTACTGTATTGTTGCCTTTTTTTGGTCGACCAATGAAGCATACGTACAAGATATCCCTTGGATGTTGCCACTATCGTTTTTGAAGTGATTAGAACAAGTTCTTGTGTTGCGTTAAAAATCACGTTATTTGCGTTAAGTACATTGGTCCACTTACAAATTTGTCAATTGTTCAATGCGTGCATCGATTTGTCTTTCGGGACGCGTGGCTTTTGCTATATATAATCGTATCATGCACCTTAATCATAATATGACTATCAAAAGTATCGTAGTATTCCATGGTTAGGTAATTGGTGGAGCCATTCATACGAAAACAGTTTTAGACATGAGTTATTTGCATGTTGCTGAAAAGTTTTTAACCACAAGCTGTAAATGTTGTCTTCTACTATTTTATTAAATATTTTTTAAAAAATTGCAGATGCATGTTGTGAATTAGGTTTTTGTAAGTAATTTAAATTTTGTAACATAATATATTTTTTAATTAATTTCGAAGCTCTCAAACAAATGCATAAATTACAAACTACAAAACAGGTAACATATAATGAAAATAATTCCACTTCAGTCATTGAATAACATTATAGTATTACATATAAATTATTTTTTACAATACAAAATAAACAAAATGTCAACAACTTCATCTAAACTCTTCTTAAGTTGAAGCTCTATTGTGTAGTGTCCTCAGAATAACATAAAGAAGTATGCTGCAAAAATAAAATAAATCAAATCAGAAGTCTTGAAAGAAGAAGTATAAATAAAATGTTAAAGATCTATAAAAACAAAAGATCACTTGATCAAAAGCACATGTGCGAATTATTAGAAACCATGTTCAAAGAGTTAAATAATAATAACATAAAAAAGTTTCTCAATTTTCACCAAGTTCATACTTGCATTAAGAAGGTCATGTGCATAATTCTTTCGTCCCTAGATTCGCTTATCTCAATGCACATGAAGTTCTCGAAATTCCTTTGCTTCTTTTGTCTGTCCGCAAATGTCCTCTGAAGGACAAGTAGTTAATAAGTAATTGGGTATAATGTATAAATAAATAAAAAAAACACACGAACGAAACTAAAGTTAAATAGAATCGTCATAATAATACCTTGAGATCAAGATTAAAAAAGCAGGGACAAATGTACAAAGAGAAACATATAAAATTTATATATCAATAAATATGTACAAAGAGAATCATAGAGTTTAATATAAATATTAATGCGCATATATATTAACACGTATAAACTCGCAGCAAAAAAAATGTCAAATATGAACATTCGGACTTGGCCATTGCACCTACATGACTAAATTAAAATAAAATGAGGTTTTTTATTTAAATATATATATATATATATATTATAATATGTAACACACTATTAACATTTAATTTTATTTAGTTTTCAAATAAGCTAATTTATAATTGTAAGCCTATGGGTAAATTAAAATTATCATTTTATTTGTTAACACTTGTTACTAATGATTTTTTTATTATTTTGCATTATTTAGTTTGATGAAAGCAATAGTTTAAATAATAACTGTATGTGTAAATAATATTAAATAACAAAAATAAAAAATCTAAAAAATGGGCTCAATTTTTATGCCTAACTACTGATTATGTTTATTTATTTTTATTTATTATTTAATTACAAAAGAACAAATATAATATTAAGCTTATGGTTAAATAATATTAACCATAAAAGGACATAATTAGAAAATGGAAAAACTTGTAGTCACATTGCGCACATGCCGAACGAAGTCATCATACTTCCATGGCCCCAGGCAATCTAAAAAATGATATTTGTGTGTCCGGCCGAGTATGGAAGGATCTAAAGTTGACAAGCACTAGAAGAGACAAATGAGGCAATGAAAAAGGTTGAACTGAAAGACCATCCAAACGTGCTAAATCCAGAAAGACAAGGGAAGTGAGAAACCGACTGACCTAAACAATGGGCCCACAATATTATTGTTTCAAGCACCGAGTAATTGTCTGAAGCAAATATTTCAATTTCACATGGCAGTTGCCAGTTGCCACAACGGCACAAGGATTCATAACGGATTGAACTCAAGCCGTAATCTCGAGACTGACAATGATCAATATAGTCACACATCCCGGGAATGTACAGCCCAGTGGCCAATAACATAACCACCAAACAAAAGAAGCATTAACTCACTACATAACGACGACAGTTCCCAGTACAAATGCATAACTTTTTTTTGTGTTTTTCTTCCCCATTGTTGCCCCTAACATTACGTTACACAGCTGAACCCTTCTACTTTGACATCAACAGAAGGACGTGGTGGACTTGATTACAGGACACGACGACTTTCCCTTTGCAACTTAACAAATCGACAACACTCCTGCAAATCCACTAGACACCCAACCAGGAAATTCCGCTGCTGGGACGATTGCTTCTTAGGTAAGGATCTTTACTTTCTATCCTTTCGGTGAATTGTTTGGTTCATTCGCGAATGTGCCATATTTGTTTTATTTTCACGACGATAAGTTAGCAATGGTGGATCTTTGTTAATCAGTCTGAACCTAAAGACTGAATGCTTGTGTTGGATATATGTTAGGGAAATTCATCGCGATGCTTACAAAGGATAAGGTTTTAGGATATATCGTTTTAAGTTGGGGAATAATACTAAAAGGATTACCTAATTGGTGCAATGTCTGGACTTTTGGCTGTATTACTTTTTCTCTCTACACCTGATTGTAATTGATTAATCAACGACCTCAATAGATTATATAATTTTCAGGCCGAGTCAATAAAAATTCCATTTGTTCTCAATCTATGCTTGAATGCAATTCATACTGTAACTGCTTAATTAAACCTTTAAATTATTTATAAATGTTAACTATGACCATGTGTGTGCAACTGTTATTTTAACAACCTGCATTGTACATCTAAATAACGTCTGTGTAAATAGTTTGATTTTTGTAGCAAATTATTATGAATTTAAATGTATTTAATGGTCCCACAGGCCAGGGTGAGTTGCCTTCAGGATGAGGAGATCAACTGGTTCGGTTCCGCGGATCAGACGGGGAAGAGTGCTAAAAAAAGTACCCGAAGACAGGATCAGTGCATTGCCTGATTCTGTGCTGTCCAATATCCTAACTTTTCTGCCACTCGAAGATGCAGTGGCCACTTCAAGTCTTTCGCAAAGATGGAGGCATGCATGGACCTCAGTTCGCAACCTCTGCTTCGACGATGGGGGTCCCATGGGGGCTGCTGCCGACAATCCTGACCTGGTGGATGAATTTAACAACTTCATAGAATCAGTGATGGCTGGAACAGACCCCGTATCAATACATACGTTCTCGCTTCGGAGTGTCAACGCTATACGTAGGGATCGGTTTCCTTTGTGGGTATCTCAGGCAATAATGCGGAATGTTCGGGAGATGGAAATCGATATTATCCAATACGCACCCATGCAGTTGCCCGGTTGTGTTTACAGCTCGATGACGCTTGAAGTTCTTCGACTACACACTGCATTTCGCTTAGCAGATCCTCCGGATGGTGTGTGTTTTCCCCAACTGAAGATTCTTCAAATATATATTACCCATCCTGAAAACCGAGTCACAGAGAAGCTGTTTTGTAGTTGCCCTTCACTGACGGAACTCAGTCTGACAGTTTTGATACAACCAGATGATCCTCCAGCGAACTTCATCATTCAGTCGACAACTCTTAACACATTGACGTTTGTGGTTCTCTTCGCCTCGTTGCGAGGGATGTCATACCACCATCGTGCTGTCATTATGGCGCCAAATCTCCAACTAATCCGTATTGTTGATAACATGTTGATGGAATACGAGGTTCATGAGATGCAATCCATCCAGCAAGCAACTTTAGATCTTCAACATTGGGAATCGGATACAGTTGATCCACAACGTGCTCGCAACCTCATCGAGGGTGTCGCGACAACAGCTTGTCTGATCCTTTCCGGTGGCGTTCTTCTGGTACGCATTCTCATACTATACCAGCATCTAATTATTCATCTACAGCACCGGGTAATTTGAGGTTGTAAACTACCATATAAGGGGTAACATTTGCAATGTGACATATTGTATCAATGTAACAACGTGATCGCACACATGCAATTAGTATAAAGTTTAGTTTAAGTTTGGTTTGACATTTAAACTGGGCAAGTAAGTAATTGCATGTAAATGGATTATATAGTAGTTTAAAATGTCATTATTTCCACTGTCAAATTGCGAATGTCAGAAACATGATCCTAAATTTCACCAACAAAAAACAATGGTGGTGGTTGAGTCCTTGCAGGGTAGCAAAACAATTACCACAAAAAGATGATATAAAGGTTTGTGTGCTGTTTGAACTTGGTGAGGTGACATGATTTATAGATTGTTAACGTAGGTTACATATGGATGATGAATGACGACATCTATTGTCATAAATTTATCCGAATGTGATTTGTACATAGTATTATTTTGACAGAGCGGCGCTGCAGAGAGATAGGTAGACAGAGATTGATATACAATTTTTTCATCTGTTATGACTGTTAGGATTTTGTATTGATCATCCGACGGACATCTATTGTTTTGCTTGAACTGTTAAGGAATGTCAGCAAGCCTTGGACAATCGGGCCAAATTTTGCATTTCAACAAAAGGGCTCAAGTTGGTTAATTATTTGTTACTTGAAAGTGACAGTACGTTGTTATTGTTGTTGTTTGTCTAATAACCAATTACACCGCAGGCACTTAAGCGGGCATGCGAAAGGCAGTCCCTGAGTCGGTTTGACAACCTCACCTCTTTGGATGTTGAGGTTCGACGAAGTGGCTGGAAAGGTCTGCATACCATCCTCACTGCCACCTACAACTTGCGTACCTGTATATTAACAAAGGTCAGTAAGACAACAGTCATGTGCAGTCATCAGGAACTGGGTTCAATATGTTAACCATGGGTTTGCCTGTTTTAACTGATCAGGGAGATTGGTTCGACGTAAACGACCACGCACTTGGCTGGCTGGAGACAGAGAATGTGCCCCATTGCTTGAGTGAACGCGTGACAAAAATAAAGATGAAAGCATTTACTGACGGAAAAGATGACGTACGCCTGGTGGAGTACTTCCTGTGGCATAGTAAAGTGTTGGACAAGTTCAGATACCACTGCCACGGAAGTGTTCAAGGTGCCAGATTGCAAACACTCTGCCGTAAAATTCTCAACTTTCGAATACAGTCTCCTACTGTTAACATTCGGGTCACTAGGGAAACACTCAACTAGATGTGTTTGGTGTTATTGGGGCCGATTTATGTCATTGGATTTCGATATGCTGCGGGACTTCCATTGGAGCTGGAATTAATGTGTAATATTTCCATTGGATGAGTTTTCTGTGATATATTTATGTGCTTTTGTAACTGCGATCAAACACATTTGCAACTGCTTTCCTTGAGTTCCCTTGGGCAGACTGATTTATATTATGTAATGACCCATATCCTTTGTTGATGCACCTGAATGATTGATGATAGCTGAAACAGAAAGCCAGTTATGCGACCTGCCCGTTTGGTAATCGCTGCTGTAACGAAAATGTAATATTACTTATTGACAACCTCAAACCGTAACAGTAACTAAGTGTTAAACGTTGTATGTGACTCACGTAAAAATTTTGGAGTGTCCATGAATAGTTGTGGTTTTATAAGGAATAAAAGGAGTTCCAACTCAGGAATGCACAAGCGTAGATGAAACAAAAAATGGGTGGTGTTACAACGTGCAAAATGTTGATGAAGCATTAAACATCCGTTACCAAGTACACATTATAGCAAATGCCATCAAATAATAAGTGGCAAGCAAGTATTAATGTCACGCCTTGGATTAGTAATGCACCACTTGAAGTTAGTCCTCATATTAGGGCACATGACAAGGGTCCGCCTACCGTGTAACAGATTAACGGCACCACTGAATTTTTTCTGTTTTATACAATTACACAACACTACCCTACATTTTAAGGGTCACCCTAAAATGCTACAGTTTATTAAGGGTAATTTTTAAAAACCTCCCCTGAGGTTGGAGGTTGTTGCAAGTACATGGGTTCACATTATTTTATCTGTAAACGATCCCGTACCATAAGTTAAAAAATTTATTGACTAACTGTTGACTTTGAAAAGACAATATTACCCATGTTGATAATAATTTAGCGACTGACACAACTAAAGTACAAGGGCTGAAACGTATGATGCGTAAGGGGAACTGCCTATATTTTTTTGACATTTTCCCCCTTTACAATTCCAAATATTTACAATTTCATAAGTAATTAAAACAAATATTTTAACCAGGATCAAGTTATGATATGTCTTTAACATCTTAAAAAAAGTAAATTTAAAACTTAATATATATATATATATAAATTCCCAATATAACCATTGGTTAGCACATTAATTTAAGGCTCACAAGCGGCACACATACACACAATTTGCATTTCTTCTTCCCCTTTACTCTTAGGCTGTGTTTACTTGCTGGAGTGGGAGTGAGGAGTGTGGATTCCTCCCACTCCAGCGTTTACTTCCTTAAAATGGCCACGGATTGGGAATCCCACTCCGTGGGCCCCACTCATTTTTGGAGTGGGGAGTGGGAGTGGGACTCCCATTGGGGGAGGTGGGAGTGGGAATCCACTCCCACCTCTCCCCTTTTTACCTTTCACTTTTAATTTAATTTAATTTAATTTAATATTTTATAATTAATAAAATAAAATAAAATAATATTTATTTAAATAATAATATTATATTTAACTAAATAATAATTTGCATTGATTCTAAGTTAAAATTATTTTTAAATAATATTATTATATTAATAGAGAATTAATAAATATAATATTATGATATTTATTTTAAAAATAATAGTACTATATTTATTTAATATTAATAATAATAAATAGTTTATTCTAAGAAAATATTAATTTTGTACTAAATAATATTATATTATTATTTTATATAATAATAAATTTAATATAATTATATTAAATAAAATAAAATAAGGTTTCATTTTATATTAAAATTAAAATTAATAATTTATTGTTCATAATTAAGAATATTAATAATTATAATAAATTTACAAATATAATAAAATAAATATTATTCATTAAATATATTTTTTTATTAGTTTTGTAATTAAAAACTATAATTCTTTAAATAAGGATTTATAAGATATTTAAAACTATTTACTCCCAATCCAAGACAAAGTAAACACATAAATTGGATTCTGATATCTATTCCATACTCCCATTCTAGTGTAAGTAAACAACTTACTCCCACTCCCACTCCACACTCCAAATCCTAGGATTCCCACTCCTCATGATTCCCAATCCAATTCAAAAAGTAAACGCTACCTTAATGGATTTTGGAAGCTCAAATAACACAAGCAACTTTTACTGCCCATCCCCATCATTACCCATTCAACATGCATCATGAGCATTTTCCAACAACCTCTATAAACAAAAACATATTTGAAATAGACCTACACATGAATGGGTCCGCCTAACGTGCAACAGTTGCACGGTATCCCATTTTTTGTCTTTTTTCAACTCAGCCAATGGATCAACGGTTAAAGTGTTCAACGGCCAGGATGTGTTCAATTGGCTATTAACACTTAAGTCCCTACTGTTTATTACAAAATCATAAAAGTTAAAAGTTTTTAAATATTTACTTACATAATTTCTGTTGTTTTAAATTTTTTAAAGTTTGATCCATTGACTTAATTTGATCATAAAAATAATTGATGGTGTAAATATAATAATGTAATATCACATACAATTTTTAAACATATGAAAATTTGATAAATGTAAATAATATTTTTTGATAAATAATATATATTTAATGTAAAATAAATAAATTGAATATGTTTTAAGAATATAGGTTATTAACCTTGATACTTTAGAAAATTATAAAATAAAAAGGTGAAATTTCAAAATAAGAAACATGTAAAAAGTCTTAGGTTGTAAAATTTTATTATTTTAATATTACAAAACTTTACTCTTTTATTACATTTTTGTTTTTAGCATTAGTTGACATGTTAGTTTATTTATACATACAATATGTTAATTTACCTATAAAATATCAATATATATATAGCCCAACAAAGTTATAGAAAGATAAATAAAGAATAACATAAAAGGAAGTTAGTTTATTTTTTTAAGAATATTTCAAAAGCATTTGAGCTTCATATTTGTTGAGAATTATCATTTTTTTAAGATATTTGAGCTTGTGAATCTTGTTGTAATGATAATTTATTATTTATTCTTGATTAAAAATAATTGAATAGTAAATTTATTGATTTCCAAATGCTCTTTCAAATATAGGGTAGTTGGTTAATTTTTATTGTATTAGCCTAAACTTTGTGATGATAGCTAATCAACCATTGTAAAAGATCTACCACGATTATTTTTACTTTCTCTACATCCCTCTAGACCATCATCAATAAAAAAGTTAAAGGTCCGTTTGGCACACTATATTATGTTATATTATATTATATTATGTAATGCACATGTATTATATTATATTATATTACATTAGCAGTATATTATAATAATTATAATAAAATTATACAACATTTGGTAATTGGTATTATCCTGTACTGCATTAATTTTGTACTAAAATTAAACTAAAATTATTTAAATTTATTATTAATTATATTAAATTATTATTTGCATAATTATTTTTACATAAATATAATATGATATAATAAAATAATATTATAGTATAATTTATTTTTTTTATTTTTATTATAATTAATAAAAATTAAAAAATAATTAAAATATATGTAATGCTTAATTAAGGCAAAATAATAATAATGACAGTGGTATTATTTAATAGTCAAAACAAAAAAAAATTATAAAGTTTAATGATGATGACGACGACGACGACAACATTAATATAAATATAATAATTAGAATAATAAGATTAATAAATTTATTAATATTAATAAAATAATAATTCAATAATAATTCAGTAATAAATTTAATATATTTTAAAAATAGTGACGGTAATAAAATTAATAAATAATAATAATAATGATAACTGATAAAGCAATCATAACAATTAAAATAATAAATTTTAATAATAATAATATTATAATAATAATAATGACATTAATAAATAATAATAATAACAGTTAAAAAAAATTTCAAAAGTCATTTTATAATTTTATCCAGAGAAAAGGACCTATACTACCCTAAATTTATAACTTATAGTATCTATTCAGTTTTCTTATAAATATAGGGTAGTGTAGTGTAATTGTTGGAAAAAGACAAAATTCCGTGGTACCCTGTTGCACGGTAGGCAGACCCCACATGAATTAGTGAGTTGTCAAATGTAAAAAAATTTAAGAAATACAAACTTTTACTATCAATCCCCGTCATTACCCATTCAAAATGTTTCGTTACCGTTTTCCGGCAAGCGCCATACACAAAATCACAGCGAATTGACTGAGAAAAACCAGAAAATTTATTAGAAAAATACTAGCATAATTTTGATAAATTTGCACATATGTAATTTTTTTTTTAATATTGTAAGGAAAGATAAAAAACTTGATCATGGTGAACATAATTGTTTTATTTACTTATAAAATTGTGAATATTTGTACTTGTAAAGGACGAAAATGTTAATAAAGTCAGTGATTTACGCATCATAAGCTTCAGCCCTTGTACTTTAGTTGTGTCAGTCTATAAATTATTATTACGGGTAATATTGTCTTATCAAAGTGAACAGTTAGTCAATAAAAATAAAAACCCCAGATAAATTATGGTACGGGGTCTTTTAAAATTAAAATAAGTTTCCCCATCTACTAGCAACATCCTCAAACCTCAGGGGAAGTTTATAAAAATAACCCAGTTTATTATTTTCTTCGGGAATGATATCACGTGTCTTAGTGGCCAAGGGACGGGGCTGAACTGCTGGGCTGCGGTAAGTGAAGGGCTCCCTCGCGTTTTAAAAATCCTTGCACGCGGGAAAAGACACCAACTTGAAGCTTCTTTGTGCCGCCTACCCTATTGAAAGAAGTTTCGTAGAAGGTACTGAAAGCAGAAGAATAAACTTGCGGACAAAACATATTTTAACAGAGGAAGAAAATATCTCAACCACCTGAAATTTGACGTTATCTGATGGTGAACCTATGACCACAATGACTGATTCAGACGAAGGATTGTATGACGGAGATGATATGCAGTACCAGATTAATGTAACTTCCGACGATGAACGCAGCTCAGATGCATCAGCTCACAATGAAGTGGAGACAGACAATGAAGGGGCAGGAATGGTGGCTGAACCGCAGTTGAACATCGAAGGCGACAACCGTGGAGGAAGTGGTCAGTTGGAGAACGATACTCAACAACAGCAGTGTACTGAAGATTGTAGTGAGGCTGAGAGTGCGCTTCCGGAAATGTTAGCAAAAGAATTCGCAAGTGAAGAGGAGGCTGGCATATGCTACCAAGAATATGCAAGGACAGTTGGCTTCGGCATTCGGAAACACAATAAACGCAGAAATGTGAAGGGGAATATCACTGGCAGAACGTGGGTTTGCAGCCGACAGGGATTCAGGGCTGCAAAGCACATGGAAAACAGATGCAGAGGGCGAGAAGCCAAGGCTGTTACAAGGACGGGATGCAGAGCACAATTTCGAGTTATTTACAATGAAGATACTGGCCGATGGGCGTGTAGTTTTCTTCAACGCGTCCACAATCACAACTTAACACCGCCTCAGCTAGTGCACCACATTAGGTCTCACAGAGGAGTGACGGGTCCCGACTTGTCAGCAGCTTTATCATTACATAAAGTGGGCGTGAAGCCATCTCAAATTCACGAGTTTATGGTTGACAGATCAGGAGGTTACGACAAGGTTGGGTATAATAGGAGGGATGTTGAAAATAGGCTGGCTGCCACGAGGCATGCATCGTTGAAAGAATCAGACGCTGAGACATGCCTATCATATCTTGATGGAAGAAAAAGCTCGGATCCGTCATTCTTTTATGACTTCACAATCACTAGTTCCAATCGACTTGGGGACTTGTTTTGGTGCGATGGCGGATCATGCGCAGATTATGCATTATTTGGTGATGTTATTGCATTCGATGCAACTTACAAGACCAATGCATATCGGAAGCCTTTCGTGGTTATTTTGGGGATAAATCACCATCGGCGAACAATTGTATTCGGGTTTGCTCTGTTGTCAGATGAGACAGAACACACGTACACATGGTTGTTAGAGACATTGATGACAGCAATGAACAACAAGCATCCGAGGACAGTTGTAACCGACGGGGACAAAGCAATGCGAAATGCAATAAGCAAGACATTTCCAGAAGCTTCACACAGGTTGTGTTGCTGGCATTTGGTCCGAAATGCTCAAACAAATATTCAAAACCCTGAATTTACAACGGAATTCCGCCGCTGCATGATGAACGCTTACACAAAAGAAGAATTTGACCGAAAATGGAAATTGATGGTGGATAACCATAATGTTGCCGCAAATGAATGGGTTGTTAAGATGTTTGAAGATAGACATATGTGGGCTGAGGCTTATTTGCGTGGAAAGTTTTTTGGGGGAATGCGAAGCACTCAAAGGTCAGAAGGAATGAATGCGTATCTAAACCATTACGTGAATAGAAGGCTCCGATTGATAGAATTTGTTAAACAGATGGACCGACTAATGGATCGACAAAGGGAAGCAGAGGGGAAGGATGACTTTAACAGTTCTGATGGACGTCCTGTTTTGGTTACACATTTAAAGATGTATGAGCAGCAAGCAGCTGAAAAGTTCACAAGGGCCATGTTTCGCCTCGTACGAGAAGAAATCGACAAGGAAGCGTTGTTAACTACAGAAATGTGTGACCGGGATATAATGTCAACAACGTACAGGGTTAGGCGGTTTGGATCGGTTGGAAAAGAGGTGAAAGTAGTGATTAATGAGACCAGCAAAACCTTATCCTGCACCTGCAAGTTGCTTGAGACAATTGGAATTCCATGCTCGCATTCATTTGTTGTGTGCAAGGCTCAGAATATGACAGAAATTCCAAGTTCGATGATTCTTTCTCGATGGAGTAAAGCTGCAAAGATAAAAGCTCACACTTCGTCCGATATAAGTTGTAATAAATCACATTACATGACGGAGCAGGCTCGTATTGGCCAAATATATGCAGCATGTCGAAGTTTGCTAAGATTCGCTGGATTAAGTTTGGCCGCATACAATGTGGCAATTACAGATATTCACCAGTTGACTTTGAAGTTGCAGGCAATGTCTCACACCGAAGAACCAGCAAGGCAACCTTTAGCGAGGAGAGACACAGTAGTACAAGATCCGGAAGTTGTTCTTACCAAAGGTTCAGTTAAAAAAACGAAGATGGGACAACCACAACAACGAAAATGTAGCAGATGTGGTCAGCGAGGGCACAATGTTAGAAAGTGCAAAAAACGAGGAGGGACAAGACAGCAGCTGGATGACTGTTCAAGCCATTGCATGCAATTTTTTTGTGGTAGTAATGTAATGGGACCAAATGCGACAGACGCAGCAGACACAAACCAGGCGCCGCAACAACCCACACGATACCTTAACGTTATGTCGCGGCAGCAAATAGGAGAAAATGGTAGACAATTTTCTCCTACATCAGAGTCATGGTTCCAGCAATTTTCAGCCAGTACAGCAAGTCAATCAACCGACCCAACTCTAAACACAAGTGCCTTTGCAAGTGTATCCAACTGCATTGCAACCTCATCTTCTACACCAACTAACTACGCCCACATTTGGAATTTGTAAAAGAATATTGGCGCTACTCCAAAAAGATCTAGAGGTTGGGGATTTAATACAACTATTTTTTTGCTCCCACTGTATCCGTTAATTTTGCAACAAAAAAAAAGAATATTTAAGAGGCAGTTGAGAAACAATTTTTATACCTATGCCAAGCTTAAATAAGCACAACTTGCGTAACTTCATTCAATCCCTCGTTGAGTTCAATTACTACATAAAGCATCTTCCTCAGGACTACAACATAAAATGAATATTTCAGTAACTTGGCCAGGCCAAAGTATCAGTATCATATAATATGCAGAATTCAGAGAAGATGTTATTTCAGCTAACAGCATGTACTGATATAATACTCCAGGAACAGCCGTCTTGACAAATTAAAAATTGACGGCAATGTAAACTCATAAATGATTAAGTTCAGTAGTGAGACACTGCGGCATCCACGATGGAAACTTTATTGTTATATGCCAGCAACAAAACATAAGTTGTTTATCACTCACAATTGTCAGTGGTTGATTGTGCTTTTTGGAATGATGAACTGCAACTGTCAAACCCAGTAATTTTTTCTTTTCGGAAAGCATGGATGCACTTATACAATAGAACGTCAAATCAAATGCAGCTAATGGCGGCGACCATGCCCCATTTGGCTCGCACTCCGAAGCTGTCGTACGCGCTTCTTTTCAATCGCTTCATAAATTGAATGGGCTTCATCGTCAACACGCGATCGATGCTTCTCAGCCTTCAAACGAACATTGTCCTTCAAACAGTTGAAACTGTATGTCATGAGATCTATCAGAATGCGTGCCCTCTCACTATCTGAATCAAACTTTATCTGAATGAAATGAACAAACACAATAAGTACAAGGCAGCAAAAATTGAATGGATACATAATTAATATTAACGGCCTGGGTTATAGCATTGAACAGTTAAAAATGTTACGCACCTCTGCCTCCGAAAGGCATGACCACATTTTATGTCTCTCCATCATCAACATAACATATAGTGCACAATCAGATTCGTTACGTATACTGGCCTGCCTGGTACAAAGCTGGATTACGAACTCGCTCATGTTTAACCTTCCCGATAAACAATTTGAGCCACAATGTTGCAACGCCATCTCAATGAATTGTAGCTGCAGGAACATCCGTCAATCGATAGATTGCAGTAATAACAATAGTAATATTTGACACTTCCTTTTAAAACAAAGGAGGATTATTTACAACAACAATGGTTCATTTATAAGTAATTTTTTTTGGCAACAAAGTACACTCGATTGGCATCTACATTGGTAACTCACCGCTCGTTTGCATTCAACAACGAACATTTGTGACTTCATTGCAGTGGGCAGTGGATCCCATATCTCCACCCGCATTTCGTATATTAATACAACCAATAAGTACCAGTGTGTAAAACCATGGTTCACCGGGACAAAAATCTATTGATGATTGCAATACCAGGGTGAAATAAACTGACAGATAACATCAAAATTAACTAAAAACGAGGTTTGCTGATTGCTTAAGTAAAAAATGCTTACTTGCTTACACGAACCAATATTCGCCAGGTATAAATCACCACTGATAAATTGTTTAATACCAAAAGTAAGGTCTGTGGGGTCCCCACTGATGTTATCGTGCAACTGTACAGTTTATAGAACATCAACGCTATCACAGCCGAAACTAAAATTATAGGCAATGGAAATAGTGGGTTGCCAAACTTGAATAACAAATATTTGTAATGCTCTAGTTAAATGTAATTACAAGAACAATATCTCAACTTACATGCATAGTAAACAGATGCACCATATTGAATGAACACACGAAATTTTATGTTAAACTGTCCCTTAGGGGATAAAATTTTAATATTGCAATATAACACAAAGTCCTTACAGCAGAATACGCTGGCAGAAAAAGGCTGAAATTACTGTTTCCCACGTTTACACTCGCATTCGCAGATAACAATTCTGAGACAGCAGAAACAATCTGAAAAGTACGAGTATTAACACTTGCATGTAAGGGGTATTCACTTCATTCAACATATAAACAAATAACAAAAACGTCAAGCCCCATTAAATTCCAAGAGCAATCATTATAAAATGTGTATGTATTATTCATACAAGTACAGCACTTGACAGAAGGTGGTTGTACCTTCACATTGATTGTACTTCTAGGAGAGAGACACATAATATCATGTCTGCTGATGCAATTGAAGTTCGTCTTAAAAACTATTTCCCTGCAACGGAAAATCTATCATGCAGACATTTTTGCCATAATTATTGATTTCCTACAATTAAGTCCGTTTATTCGAAGCTCAAACACAATCAAGTAACTTTTTATATGAATGCCAGTACTAATTCAACGACATAAGTAATACGTTACCCCTTATTCAAATTTTCATCCATGCAGAAGTTAATCAACATCTCGTCATCAGTACTCAAAGGTCTTTGCATCACATATGGTCCAACCCGATAACGTGCTCTGCCAGCACCTATCTGATTAAGTGGTGACTTTGGATGGACTACATTCCCAGTCTTTTTATTCGGTTCTGAACACTTCTGCACCACAGCAGGCTCCTGCAACATATTTTCCTCATAATAATTACAAAATTATAAAACATAAATTACATTCGGTTAACCAAAAACAACTAAAAGAAGATGCAAATTTCAGATTTAACTTTTATTAGTTACAGATAACCTCAATCCTTATGTTACTATGCAAGCTTTCACTGCATGGTGGGGACGTCTGAGTCTCCATGACAAAATCTGCTACATCAATTAAATCCATATGTTGTGCATCTTCACAAACATCTTTTTCCTTGATTTCATTATTCTGGTACATACTGCCACTTGCTGCACTTTTGTACAATTGCTTACTCTCACAGTTGGTGCAAACTCCCTCTCCTTTGGTTGCATCACTCCAGTCCTTCCCCTTATCGTTATTGCCATGGTTACTGCGGCACGATCCATCCGTCTTTAAATTTTCAACATATCCTGATGGCCTACTTGATATCACTACTGCCTTATCCAATTGACTAACTGACTTTATTTTCGTCATTCCCGGGGCTGTTGTCATCTGTCTAACATCCGAGTCTCTAAAATCTTCTTCCACAGCCATACTGCATCCATCTGACCTTGAGTTCGCCTTTATTACAGATGCAGCACAGACTCGTATCTAGTAAAACAATTTTACAAGTACGAAGTTATAAGTAAAGTGCTGAACCAAATATATATGTAACATCCAACTACAATAAATGTAAAGCAAGGACATATTGAAAAGCAGTATTCATGGATCGCACGTTTTTCATTGTAAGCATATTATTTGCTTTCATAGAATCCCACAAATTTACAATTCCTTTTTCAGATTACCTCATCGCTACTATAACCACCTTTATTCTCTATCCATTTCATCAACCGCTTTATCTCATCTACGTTCCACAAGGCCAGGGGACACATAGACCTGTCTCTTTGTACTTTTCCATACACTATAGAATTAAAATAAAGCATCTGGAATAAACAAAAACAACAATGCAAATTATAGTCAGTTACTCAACTGAACAAAGTGAAGGAAAATATTGACACTATATCATTCCAAGATGCGATATCACCTCTAAGTACAAAAGACAGCCGCCTATGTATGCCAATTTCTCTTCCTTGTACCTAGTAATGCCTTCAAGAAATTTATGAAAACAAAATGTGGCCCAATTCCTCTTCTGGATACAGTTCACATCTTTCAAAGAAAATAAGAAATTACAACTTATGTGTACTCCACCAGGGGGACATAGAACAGTATATAGAGTAAACAACATAAATGTGACTTTGAACCTATCATCGGCTGCCGTCGAATTACTCAACATTTCTGCCAATTTCTTGATGTTGATTCCTGTAGATGATGCACTGAACATCTTTACATATGATTCAACTTCTTTGATGTCACCCTGTAATCTTAAAGGCATGCCCCCATCTATTAATCCCATGACATGACCAAAGCTATTAGCACTGAGCTCTACCTCATTACCATTCAAAACTACAACGCGCCTACATACATCAATCCTATCTACCAACCAACCACAAAGCTTCCTTTTCAGCCTACCACTATTCAACTCAAGCACGCTCCCCATACCCATTTCACATACAGCTGCTCTTTGTTCATCAGATAGATTTGTAACAGCTGCTGCCAATCTGTCTGGTGCACATCGTGTAAAATATGTGTTAGTTGCTTCCCCTTTGACTGCTTGTTCGACTCGGACTTTGTACTTCCATTTCATCTTTGGTGGTAAATTTTTAAATGACGTCGCAATTTCCCTTCGAACCTGCAGTTAATAGAAACACACAGACATACACCTTATTGCCAATTAAAAAGGTGTTGCGGTACACTAAATTTTATTTCCATTTAACGCACCTCTCTTGTAATGCTGGTGTTTGCATCTGTTGCCTTCATTTTACGCACAGTTGCACCACTGAAAGTAACTCAAATCATTTCCAATCCACTCGTCATTGATAAAATTTAGTTATTCGGATAGTAAACATACTTACAAATAGCTGATGAATCCATAATGGGTATTACGTTCTATTGTTCGATTGCCTTCCATATCTTCGTTCAAGCTGTTTACGTCCCTACATTTTCGCTTGCGAACCTCCCCTACCTTCATTGCTGCACTGAAATTATAAATGAGTGCTTCTAACGAACTGCGCCATTCTGATTTTACAGAATTTAATTACAGGGTATGTGTAAAACCACAACAATAAGATCACAGTCTATAAACAGACTTATCTGTAACAACCATGCCACCGTCTACAATGTTAATCAATCATTTTCATAGACTCATTTCGAGGGGCTTCACACATTAAATGCCCATCAACATTCTTGATTTTCTAAGAAACACATTCATGCTAATTGATTCCAACAATCAAATTAACAATTGAACACTAACATCTCATCCATACATTATTGGTGACCAGAAGATAAAACAAAGTTAACAATTTCATTATAAGAACATGCCATAAATGTATGTCCTCATCAATTACCCATATAACTAATTGATACTTACAAAAGATATTTACTTACTAACAAATTTCAATTCATCGTCGAACACTTTTAAGTCCCTCTTGTGCCTTCAAACCGGCAATTAGTGCAGTGAGATTCCTCAAATCAGTCCTCCCTAGTAACATCACATTCTTTGACGACCCCTGTTTACATACTTAATCGAAAATTTTCCCCATTACCACTCGTTTACTGAACTCTTCCACCAACTATTCAACTAACCCTAAAAACGTCTTTTATAAATATTCCAACTAAAACAAATTGCAAGTTTATATCGAATTACCTACTACGTTGGATCATTCGATATGCCCACACTTTCAGAATCAGAAATTCCTTCGAATGCACATGCCGGGAATTTTTTTTTTTTATTTCACCATCGCCTCCCTACAACTGCGCGGACATATTCATGTACACATCAACCGTTTGCTAATATTCCACCAATAATTGCGATCCAGGAATACCAATTTCGTGTGTTCACTTTTTGTCTACAGATTGATTTTCAAATGAAATCGCTGAAACGGTATGTCGTAGATCAAAGATCCTGAAATGCACGCTCACTATTAGATGGTATTACACTCACCCAAAACCGGCTACAAAGGTTGTCAGTTCTCGCGGCCTTTCTCCAATAATTAATTTAAACCGTTGGATTGAACGAGTAACCATCCAATGGCTTCACAGAATAAAGACAAAAAAACTGTGGCACCGTGTCACTGTGGCACCACAGGATGACCCTAATTTTAAATGGTTTTGGGGTGGAGTGTAAGACCTTTTTTTTTTTAAAGTTAATTTACTTCCACTAATACACGTGAAGAAATCTATTCTTACGGTTCGAATTCATGAATATTATTGGACTACAAGCTTAAGTGATCGATTAGAGTATATACATATAATAAATTTGGGACGCATGGAAGTTTGTCTATGAGTGATTAGGGTGAGGAGAAATTAAAATAACAATGGACGTGTTGAGTTATAATAAAAAAAGTTGATTGAATAGTGCATTAACCGTTACTTAGACGATTAATATTTATTAGGTACACATAATTTCTTATCAGTTTGCTAGGTAAAAATCATCAGTTGGTCACTGATAGTTGTTAAAATAATCAATGCTATTGATAGGTGTTTCTTCTGCAGGTGGATCAGCATCCAGCTGCAAGCGCTTGAAGTCGGGGGAACTAAACTAAACTAATCACCTTTAAGCTTCGCTCGTTCCACCATTTGGACCCGGATCGGCCTGCAAAATCCAAAACCTGACCGGGCTAAACATTTTGGACATCCCTAGGGCCTTGACAGCTAGACTAGTGGGTCTAATCCTAATGGGCTGATCAAAGGCACGCCCATTCTTACTTGCACCGACATGCCCGTTGAGCGGATTGACATTTGGGTCTACCATTCTTTCCCCTGCGCCAAGAAGTTTGTGAGTGTTAATATTCAATCTAATTATTGACATTTGCGTAATCTCTTCCCGACACCAAACCCACAAGTTTATTTGCGGCCAATATTAATTAAGAATGAAATAAACCTAAAGAAAAATAAAGTCGGGAAGCTATGACTGACGGACTAGAGCAGGGCACAAATCAGCCATACAGCCACCATGATAAAAAATCAAGATATATCAAGTAGTAGAAATTGAGTAGTGCCAACATATATATTAAAGTTTACTACGAACGCACAGTGCTAACATATATTAGAGTTTATTATGAACGGGTAAACAAAAGCCTTCCGTCAACACTTAAGAATGTGCTCAGACTTAATTTAGATGAATACCTTAATTTTATTAAGTTATTATTGTCGGGAGCTGTTAATACTTAAAACACATATCAATGTAGACATGAGCGCCAAGGAGGCTATTGTTTTGAAGAAAAATTGAGTACAGTCGTCTATTTTCAATCTCGAGAGCTTTACACAAAATGAAAGTGAGGTTTGGCTGACTCACGACTTATTATCCCTTTTATTCAAAGCTTTTGTATATGTTCTAATGGGAATGTTCTAATCAGGGATTTCTATCTATACTAAAATCAGTTAATTCCAATACAGTATATTTTATCATGTAGTGTATTAAAATATATAATTTTTGATCTTGTAACTCAACATCGACTTTAATATGACGGATCCCTTATTGGAAACCACTCATATGTCTAGCTGTATATATATGTTTGAGCACACTTTCATTATTGAAAGTTTTTAGAATATTGAAATTGGCATTGTGACATAAATTTGAGAAATGAATATGTTGATTTCGGATTAGAGAAATTTCGGTTAAGAATTTATAGTGTTTGGATGAGAAGATTTTTAGGGGAACTTATATTTATTCTAAAATTGAGAAATGAGTTTTGAATTTGAAAACGATTTTTAGAGAAACATATTTTGAATGGAACAATAAAAAGAGATTAAATGAAAAGGGGTGATTTTCTTTTAATAAAAGAAAAAGGAAATTAACATCAATATGTGTCAAATTTTTATTGGGGAAGCACCACATCAGCAGCACCCACTAGTTTTTCCTAACGACGGTAGTACTGAAAATAAAACAAAGCTTTTTTCTGTTTATCACAACGAAACGACATGTCGTAATCTTTTCCGAATGCAACTGGGACAACATTCACGTTGCTGAATTTGTGTGTCTGTGTCTACTGTCTATATATATATATATATATATATATAAATCCCGCGTTTGCTTCCCTGGAAAACAAAAGTGCTGCCGTATTGATGATGCTGTAAGAATGGAGGACGAGGAGTGTCTCGAGTACGAAGCTTTGGCTGAAAGAAAACGAAAAGCAGCACTGCAAAATCACAATGACTGCACTGAAGGGGAAGCGAAGAAGAAGAAGATGGCTATGGAATCACAAGACAATGATGATGAACGGCGGCGATTTGAAGCCATAATTTTTGGGTTTGGCTCCCGGAAAAGATCAAGAGAGGCAAGCAAGAAATACCCCTCTGTTTTCTCATGGTTAAATATACAGTAAATTCTTATATAGAAAGAAATATATTTTGAAATCATGCAGCTTAAGAAAAGAGGGAGGCCAGAGGGATCAAAGAAGAAGGTTTGCCCTGAAATTAGACGGATGCTCGGTGATGCTTCACTTCATTATGCTCTTGGTCGTTATGAAGAGGTGAACTTTTTTTTTTTGTTTTCTTATTTTTGAAGGGAGTTGTTGCCGAGAGTTCATGTGCTGACTCCTCTTGGTTTTGGTTGCAGGCCATATCTGTATTGCATGAAGTCATTAGGCTAGAAGAGGAATTGCCTAATTCATATCATATACTTGGACTCGTCCACGATGCACTTGGTAATACTGCAAAAGCCATGGGCTGCTACTGGCTTGCCGCATGCTATAAACAAAAAGATTCATCTTTGTGGAAACTCATTTTCCCCTGGCTCATGTAAGTATTCTCATGGTTGATGACGTTATCATTTAATGCATGATGATACGTATTGTGAAATGGGAATGTTCTGTTCTAGTACCATGCTAATGAGAAGTTATCATATTTAATGCACAATGGGATGCATCAGGATCAAGGTCTTTCAGGATTGAGTTGGTAATTGAACTGGCCAAGCTCACAAGGTTTAGAACTATTCTGGTTCCTATTCATATAGAAATCAGAGACACTAACTCCTATAAATTGATGTCAACAATAATTCAGGCCTGCAAATATTTTATTTGTTTGTGATCTCTGCACCTGTGCTTTAGACCATAGTAATTTTCTTAGTGTGACCAAATTGCTAGAAGAATGACAGAAGAATTTACTTTTGCCCTTTTTCTCATATTGAAACTCTCCTTTCACCGTGGACAATATACCTCATAAATGAAGCCATCATTTAAATATTTTGAACGGGTTGGAAAAGTGCCGGTACAAATGTTGAATTCAGCTTACGGCTTCTAAAGTTAATCATTGAATGGAATGAGTGAGTTAATTAATGAATTTATCCGTACAGAGAACAAGGAGACACAACTTGGGCAATGAGTTGCCTTTCTGAAGCTGTAAAAGCAGATCCTAATGACTTTAAGCTGAAGTTTCATCTTGCATCTCTATATGTTGAGCTTGGAAATTTTCAGAGAGCTGCTGATGTATATAGACAAATGGTGCAGCTCTGTCCCGAGAATATTGAAGCATTGAAGATGGGGGCAAAGGTTTTACCTTTTTCTTTATCTGTTAAAAGCCTGATTTGATTTTATGAATTTACTTCACTATTAAGCAAGACAGAGTACATCCTTAGGATGGTAGTGCCTTCTGCATGCAAAGAGCTTCTTTCACGGCTTTCCTGCTTCCATTGGCAAGGGTTTTCTTATTATGATTAAGATGATTATGGTTGTATGTGTTTTCTTATTTTTAGTGTATTAATCTTGGATAGTTTTTGAGTAAATTGGATATTTAGCTGAATTAGACTCTGATCCAGTGCCACAAAATTTCAGTCTTATTTCAATACAGCGTTGTCCACTAAATGTTTCAAGCACTTTTAAGTACTCAGATATCATTCTCATCTGTCTGGAGATTTCTTTTTTCATATGTTTGCATGCAGTAGGCATTTAATATATCCTTTCTGTTTCAGTTGTACCAAAAAAGTGGTCAGATTGAAAGTTCTGTTGACATTTTGGAGGATTATCTTAAAGGTCATCCAACTGAAGCTGACTTTGGTGTGATTGATTTGCTAGCATCCATGCTTGTGCAAATGAATGCATATGATAGAGTGCTTAAACATATTGAGCTGGTTGACTTGGTCTACTATTCTGGTAAAGAGCTACTTTTGGCTTTGAAAATCAAAGCAGGAATCTGCCACATTCAACTTGGGAATACGGATAAGGCAGAGGTTTGTTTGTGTCCTTCCCCTAATTTGGGATTGTATAAGAATTTGCGTATATAACCTACCTCGAACTTTTTCTGGATTCTGTAAGCATGCATGAAGTCACTTGTTTATATTTTGGATTTAACTTCTTGTAAATCTTTTCACTTGACTTCCAGATTCTTTTAACTGCAATTCATTGGGAGAATGTCTCAGATCATGCTGAGTCGATTAATGAAATTGCTGACTTATTTAAGAATCGCGAGCTTTATAGCACTGCATTAAAGTACTATCATATGTTGGAGGCAAATGCTGGAGTTCACAATGTAAGGAGAACTGCAAAGAAGTTCTCATGCTCTTGATCTTGATATTTGACTTGTTATATTTTATACCAAGCTTAAATCATATTTTAATCTTAAGAAGAACCAATGAAATAACCAAAATTGACTGATTACTGTTAAAAATGTTCCAAAAATTAAACAAATTACGTCCATTCTGATATGTTTGTTATCTTTTTGGCTGCAGGATGGCTGTTTACATTTGAAAATTGCCGAGTGTTCCTTGGCCTTGAAAGAAAGAGACAAAGCAATAATCTACTTCTATAAAGGTAATGGAAACTCTAAACATTAAGAGTTTTCAACTGTATTAATTTCAATATGCTAATTTTTAAAACGAGAAAAGATACAGAACATTATCTGATGAAAATCTTCCAACAGAAATATGGGAATGGTCTTCCTGGCTTTTTTTGTTGAGAAACCATACTGATGAAATGAATTTGATTTTTCAAGGTGCTTTTGATCTTTAACTTGCAATTTAGATGGTTAACTTATCGTTAAATGTCTGAGTAAAGTTTCAATTCAGCTTTGCAAACACTTGAGGACAACATTGATGCTCGATTAACTTTGGCTTCACTGCTCCTTGAAGATGCTAAGGACGAGGAAGCAATTTCCTTGTTAACTTCCCCTATGAGTTTAGGTAAATTTATTCTGCTAATTTTTCCCTTATGCTGAATTGTTCAACATATTCCACCGTGCTCAATATTATCATTTTGATTTTTGACATTCTCTTGTGGCTTATATGTACAGAGAATAAATATGTGAACTCTGATAAAACTCATGCTTGGTGGCTGAACATAAGAATTAAGATCAAGCTTTGCCGCATATATAAAGCAAAAGGGATGATTGAGGGCTTTGTTGATATGCTCTTGCCCTTGGTTTGTGAATCAAGTCATCAAGAAGAAACATTCAACCATGAAGAGCACCGTCTGCTTATTATAGATGTTTTTACTTTTCCCTTCCTCTAATTTGGTTCTTTTACGTCCTTATTCTTTTACCATCTTGGTTTAGGTTTTTAACTTCTGATTTTCTTGTTTTGTTTTGCTGAAGTTCGGGATGATATTTTCATTCTTAAAGAATTTAATCTTTTTGTGTGATTTTTTCTAAATTCTCTTCTTGTTTCACTTAGTTATGGTCCTGACTTGTAATTTTTTTTTTGTTAATAGTTGTGTAAGACATTGACATCCTTGCATAGATATGAGGATGCAATAAAGATTATTAATCTCATTCTGAAATTGGGGTACGGAAAATTTCCAGTTGAGAAGGAGGAGCTGAATTTTCTTGGAGCTCGTAAGTTTTGAACTTGGAGAATAATATTTCCTTGTTAGCTTGTTTCTAAACATGCTTCGCTCAAGCTTTTTTACCATTTTCATATTTCCAAAGAGACTTCTCTATCTTAAAACAGATTAAATATTTGCTTCTCTAGAAAGGATAAAATACGCTGACTTTTGAGGCATTACTGAGCAAAGTCATATTTTTCCTCCAATTGCACAGAAATTCCACGCAACACTACGGATCCTAAGCTTTGGTTTGATGGTGTAAGATTCATGGTGAAGCTGCATCCCCACCGCCTCACTACCTGGAACCGCTATTACAAATTAGTATCAAGGTAATGCTCCTTACTATTTTTGCATTACAAAGAGTGAAAAATGGCCTCCTATCACTTGCCACAATATGTCTTGCAAACAGTAGAAAGCACTTGTGAAATCTAAGCTTTAACTGTTTTAAATCAATCATGGGAGGGAGAATTTTGTGAGAACCAAACAGAAGCCTCTTTAAAAATTTTTAAATGTGTAATTTGGTTTGGACATCTAAGTACTCAGTGATGAGTTTTCTTATGATATTTTAGATTTGAGAAAATCTTTTCGAAGCATGCCAAGCTTCTGCGTAATGTGCGAGCCAAATACAGAGATTGCGTACCACCCATTATCATTTCTGGACATTAGTTTACTATGATCAGTCATCATCAAGATGCTGCTAGAGAATACCTTGAAGCATATAAGCTATTGCTCGAAAATCCTTTGATTAATCTCTGCGTGGGTATGTTTTCCAATTAAAAATATTTGATAGTTAACAAAGAAACTAAAAAAAGAAAAAAAAAATCCTTCTAATTTCTATTTTCTCCTACAGGAACTGCCTTGATTAACTTAGCACTTGGAGTTAGACTTCAAAACAAGCATCAATGTGTTGCACAGGGCTTGGCATTCCTCTATAATAATTTGCGGCTTGCTGAAAATAGCCAGGTTTGCTATTCCATTTTCCCGCGCACTTCATTTCATTTTATTGTCATTGACACATTGTGGCATCTGTATAGATGTCATGTTTGTTTGGTAACCTGAATATTAATGCCATTACAAGCACAGATGTTAACTCAATACAAGCGTTTGGTTAATTGCAAAAACCATATTTGAACCATGCTCATATGTTTTATGTAACAATAACTTCTGCTGTTAAAACTTTATGCAGGAGGCATTATACAATATTGCTCGTGCATATCATCATGTTGGACTTGTATCTCTTGCTGCATCATATTATGAGAAGGTGCTTGCTATGTATCAGAAGGATTGCATCATCCCTGGATTTCCAGACCACATGGAGGATTGGAAACCAGGTCACTCTGACCTTCGCAGGGAAGCAGCTTATAATTTGCACTTAATTTACAAAAAATCAGGGGCTGTTGATCTTGCCAGGCAGGTCTTGAGAGACCATTGCACTTTCTGATTAATTATTTTTCACAATGACATCAATAGCTTGTATATGATGATAGTGTATTTTATTTTATTTATATCAATTTTAAATTCATTAACCGGCTTTGATAATGCATAATGATCAAGGTTTTTCTCTTTTCGTTTTTTGATAAATTTATATATTTTGGCTTACTTGGAGAGAATTATATAATTGAAACGTAGAAAAATGTGCGTGTGGAGAATGTTAATAAGTGAAAAAAATACTCGGTGCTTGACACTGGCATATTTGTCAAGGATGGCTCCCTAACAAACGAATTAATTGTGGCTTTATATGTGGCTACTTTATTTGTTAAGTTCGAAATTTGTAAAATGCAAATATATATGCACATGAGAAATATTATATATGCATGCAAATAGAGAGTTTTGCCAAGTTCACGCAGTTATATAAAGTTGCATAGGCAGGGAGTCATACATTGTACACATTAGTAGCTACATTATACAAATTAGTAGCTGTTTTTATGTCCCAAACAAAAATAAGTGAGAAAAAAAAAAAAAACACATACTCCTCAAAGGAGAAAAGAGATTTGAGAAATTTTCAAAGAAAAGATTATGGTCCTCTATTTGCTCCAACTCGAAGCAACTTTGGTCAATTGCACCAACTTGCAGCTTGAAAATGGCTTCGATCATCCCTCTCATCATTATCACTTTGAAGTAATGAGTTTCTTGTTTTTCAATTATTTTTTTTCACAAAATATACTTTATTTATTTCTTACTTCTACGTACTAACTATTTTTTCATGATGCATCATATAGTTGGTCTGTGAGAGGCGGAGTTGTAGACGAAAGGTGAAAGCTAATGTGGCATATGATAGTTGGGTTCCATTTCCCCTTAATGAGGATGATGATTCTGACTCATTTGAAGAGTACAACTCTGACAGCTCGTTTGATGAAGATGAATATGAAGCAGAGAAACTTGAGCGCAAGGAACTTATAAACATATTATGTAAAAACATCCCTAACGTTCACTTTTCACATTCGGTAAAGAGTGTCTTCAACTAGTTACTGCTTCTAATTCTATGCACGGCAGCTCATGTTTAATTTACACTTGCTACTGATACATGCTTTGTTTGAATCTTTTTCAGTGTGAATGTGGTAACATCATGTGGGTGATCATGAAGCTTGGTTATGGTTCACCACTTAAGGTACCAAAGCAAGATGATGAAACTCCGGATATAGACCCTGGTATAAGTTATGAGCTTAACTACTACAATGGTGGCTTTGATGTTGGTGGAGCTGAACCTATCAATTACCAAATGGGTGGAGGTTGGCAAGTTGACATGGTAACATATTTAATCATCTAACAATTCTCATCAGCTAGCTTCTGTTTATACATTACGAGGGAGCATGTAAAAATATATTTAAATTGATTACTCACTGCGTTATAAGTTTGATTAGGTTGGTGGTACCGTTAGCAGAACATTTCAAGGTGTTGATCTTTTGGATGTTAATGTGAATCTTCAAGATGGTGAAGAAGCAAAGTTAGAGCGCCCTGTGCTCATCATGTCCCCCAAGGCTTCTTTCTTGCTGTTTGAGAATTAGCTGTTGTTTTTGAAAATTTTTATAGAAGCATTTTACCGAAGATAATAAGTAAACTTGTTATTGAACTGACCTTCAATAGATTCACAAAAATATTTTAATAACTTGTTCTGATAATTTATAAGCTTGCACTGGCTGTGATTGAACAATGGCGTTGTTCTGTTCAGAAGAGAACATATTTTCATTCTAAAGAAACTCTTTATCAACGAAGAGAATCTCAAATAATCTAAGCCATCCATTCACAGCATTTTAAACACAATATTTGAAAATCCAATTTCATCATTTAAGATGATCAAAGAACTTTGTTTGAAATGTTGGTTCATTTAAGACATCGACCTGACTTTTTAAGCGACAGCCATCCCACTAATCTTTTGGATGGTAAGTACCAGGCACTTGAACAAGAAATATACAAACCTTGAACCTTACCGGTCGCATTTGGCTCATTATCTTGGAGGAGATAATCTAATTATATATATGATCATATTGTTTAAATTTCAAAACTGATGTCCTGTGTAGACTCAAATGGTTGTATTATACAGATATAAACACGCAGGGAGAAAATCTCTACTTCCAGGCCTAAATTATAGAGCAAAACTTCCATATCTGGTGCAGAAAATCAGTGTCCAGTAGCCACGATGCATGACATATCAGTGGATGACTATCCATGACATAGTGTCTCCACTGGCAAGTTCAACAGGAATTCTACTGACAGACAGATAAAAATCAATCACGTTCTAGACGGTTGTTAACTTGCTATTTGCTTCCTCCAAAATCATCTGCGTAGAAGAACCGTTTGTAAATCCCAGCTTGGACATTACATCTTCCAGACGATTGGCATTTGTTAGGTAGAGATAACCAGCCTACAGCATAATTGGTCAATAGGTTAAGACAAGCAGTGAAGAAGAAGCTATGACCAGATAAAAGTAAGCAAACAGTGGAGACTGGTGTACGGAGAATAACAAGGTTTTCCTTCCCTTGATTAATTTACCATTAGTACAACCCCCAGAGTAAATCATAATGCATTTAGCAATCTGACAAGAAATGAAGGAAAAACAAGGTACAAGGATACTGACTAGTGTTTCTAATGACGAGGCTCTATTATAAACTGCAGCACCAGCACGTCTTTTTGTTCGTGTATTAGCTGAACCAACATTTTTTCCCCAGCGTACAACATCCCTGCAGTAATTAAATCAAATGCAATGAGTTAGATCGCAATTCCTATAAACAAATGAATACCATTTTAGTGTCATATTTCTCATTTTTAAAAAACATGCATTAGCAGCAAGAAGATATAGCTAAAAGTGAATTTTTTCATATCCTTCTACATATCTGAATTCTTTAAAGGCAGGTCACCCATTCCAAAAGTAGAGAAAGCTTACAAAGGGCATTATATCTGTTACTAACCTTTCCTCCGCTGATAAGTAACTGTCATTTAGAAGTTTCTGGAGCAATGCATCCTGAATGCGGCAAATACAAATGTTAGAATTTTCACTATGAATCTAGAACTCTCATTGGCACAAAAACTGGCCTTACGCTAAAGTGGACTTACGAAGAAACTTATG